>NC_092057.1:23219113-23379113 GCF_039877785.1 Chaetodon trifascialis
CCATATTCAAGTTTCAACAATATCCTTTTCTTGAGGCTTTCAAATATTCCTTCCACTAAGAGATTTTGGCAGTAGTGAGAGTTGAAGACACTGGGTTTGTGTTTGTTTAACAGATGTGGTTTTGAGAAAGTAACGCTCAGCTGTGTAGCATTCGTCAAACACTTCCAGCAGTGCAATTGCACATCTATATTTCAATAAGTAATCCTACAAGGCAAAGCAAATATTTTTAGACTTTATCCCAGACCAGGAACAACACTGTCCCAGATTTAGAGAAAAAAAAACAAACAAAAACAACTTCACTTTCTGGAGAGATCTGTGTCCTCAGATTCCCAAACACCACTGGACCACACATCTGTCACACCCCACATACACCTGCTATGAAAATCTGTATCCAGATACGTTATGTGGACAATAAATGATGCCATCTTGTCTTTGTGCTTACACCTGATATTTTTTTGCACTCGCATTGTCTTCACTGGGATCGGATCTCTGTTCTCGGAACAAAACCAGAGCGCGAGTCATTTAATGACTGATGTGAGACTCTTTCAAAAGAAAAAAAAAAATGTGAGTAGTTCAGTTGAGGGAAACCACAAATTGTTACGTGCTTGTCACCATTGGTAAATGTAATACATGAAGTTATTCCTTTCTTTATATAAAACATACTGTATCAGTTTGTCGTGGAGTGTTGCAGTGCCGGCATGCAGGCGACTCTGTGACTAGATAAATTATACGCCTTGTTAAGAGCAGATCAGCTGCACAGACGAGTGCCGACGGGCACCAGCGCGCGCACGCACGCACGCACGCACGCACGCACGCACGCACGCACGCACGCACGCACGCACGCACGCACGCACGCACGCACGCACGCACGCACGCACGCACACACACACACACACACACACACACACACACACAGTTATTTCTTACTGCATATCATTCATTTCCCAACCATATTTCTCTCATGCAGTTCTGTTAAATGACACGTCTTTGGAGCTTTCATGGCACAGAATAGGCACATAATAAGTAATTAGAGGCCTGTCTCTTTCATCCCTCCCACTTGCTTGCTTGCTGTCTAAACTTGAAAAGATAAATAAATAAATAATGTTAGTTAATAACAAATATCTGTATCACTTGTGTACGGATGCCAGCAGGTTGTGCGAATTGCGTTCACACCTACCAAAGATCTGTACACAACACTCGTTTAACACTTGTCTTATCTAGGTGACGTGTCCGGATGCAGACTGCATTTTAATATCAGGTGTACGTGGGGTTTAAGTTTGTGGTCTGTAAGTGCTTCTTCTTTGGCCATTAGCCCCACTAAGAGACCTTGCAAGAGACTTCAGTATGTACTTCAGGTGGGTTAATAAAATCCTTTCTGCTTAACAGTAAACAAAGCCCACCTCTGTGGCAAGGAAGATTATCCAATCAAGTCACCATGGCAACTGTAAACAGCCCCAAGGACTCTGGGAGACACTGGTATGCCAATCTCTCCAGCTCCCATGCTTCTCTGCACTCTCTTCACAAAATGAGGAATGTGCAGAAGTGCATATTACTTTCAATCATCGTGTCTTTCTCCACATTTCTCTTCTCACCAAAGAAATATGAGCAGTCTCCTCTTTCGCTTCCTGACTTCAGGATTAAAAGAGAGCTGATGCAGACGTCTCTCCTCAGCTCCCCTTCCTCACCCATCTGTGACTACCAAGAGGAGAAAAAGGGGCGCTTGCAGTGGAAGGTTTGCGTGAAGGCATTGCCAAGTGTGACCACACGTCCCTGGCCGCCTGAGCGGCTGCGCTCCACCACCACCCGCGGCATCTGCACCAGCTGGATGGGGCTCTTCCCGTCCTTCAGCGCCTGTGTCAGGTTCAATACCTGGTGACAAACAGGGTGAAATATGGAAACTTGCAGAAACTATGCAGAGCAAAAGAGACATGAGATAAAGTGCAGTTCAGTTTTCTGGTGCATTTTCTGGTGCATGGTCTTAACACAACACAACAACACTGGGCAAAAAAGAGACTTGTTACAGTGTATGGAAATGACTGTCAGCTGCTGTTCACTGTACTGTGCTCTAATTGCTATGACACACTCAGGTGTTGAATAGAAGGAGGTAAAAAGAACAACAGGGTTAGAGGTGAGAACAAGAATAAAAGACATGGAAGTTGGAGCAGGGCAGGGGACATGGACGGAGGTTGAGGAACTAGCTTAACATGGGTAGTGATGAGGTTACAGAGCAAACAATGCAAGTGCCTGAAAGTGGGACACGAGAGAGAGAAAGGAAAATGAGCTAGGACATAAACCACAAGAACACATCAGAGGAGACAATGAGGACAGCGAAAAGGCACAGAGGCTGAGAGGAACAAAGAGGCAAAAATACTCACCTGTCCCCTCATAACGGACATCTGTCTCTCAAACATTGTCTTGTCAAAGCCTTTATCCGTCTGAAGAGAAAAAGAATAACTCCTGTTAGCAAATGTTACTCTGCTGCCAGGCAGCCATTTGTTTACATGACTACTGAAGGAGATTCATTTTAATCTGCACAAACAGAGGAAGAGGATAAGTAATGAGGTGGCTTGTACCTTGAACATCTCATACAGGTCCTCACAGAGGTCCTGGACAAAGTTCATGTCAGAGAGGCGGGACAGCACCAGGTCTCTGGTCTCCTGGGAGAAGGCCACCTTAGCCTGGGGGAGCCATGCCCAGTGGAAGGGGTCTAATGGAGGGAGGCAACACAACAGGACGTTTTGTCAATGCGCTGTATGACATTAAACAACCTTTACTTGCCTCTACGGTCACAGCCTTGCTCTGTCACAATTATCTGGAACAATTCTGTTATTTGTTTAGAGTCCACACTGTCTAGTTATGCCTTTACTGTTTTGCACTGTATTTTTTTACTGTGATCTTATTTATTGTAAACTGTGCTTCATTCTCTGTCATAACACTCTCAAAGGGGGATCTAGATAGTCGGTTTTGGCAAAAAAAAGAAAATAAATAAAATTAATCATTCTTATTGTAACATCCTTTTTTGCCATTTTATAGATTAAATGACAAAAAAAGTATTAAATCCAGGATGAAAGTCAATAACCGCTGTTCACACCATTACTTGTGAAGACAGACCATGAATGAAGAGAGGTGAGGGAGGAAAGAGACCAACGTACAGGCTCTCCATTCGTCTGGGTGTTTGAAGGGGAAGGCCAGGCCGTTGTCGATCGCTGCGATCTTGATGCAGGAGTCTGAACTGCTCTCTGGCCACTCTGCATCCTACAGCCAGAGGAAAGACGATCAGTGACGTCACCACCAACAACTGAGTGAATGATTAATGACCGATGACCAGTTATTGATCACTGACCAAAGGTCTGATTAATAGGACAGGGAGATGACAACCTTTGGTCATGTATCAGCACGTGGCAAATAATGATTGATGGTGGTGATAGGTGTTCTGGTTGCTGTGAGCAGCAAAGACACTGGGGCTCTGGTTTGTTCCAGACCTGCAATGTCCAAGCTATTGTCCGTGCATGTGGCCCCCTGTGTGTCCTGTGTAAATACACAAGCATAGATGTGTGTGTGTGTGTGTGTGTGTGTGTGTGTGTGTGTGTGTGTGTGTGTGTGTGTGTGTGTGTGTGTGTGTGTGTGTGTGTGTGTGTGTGTGTGTGTGTGTGTGTGTGTGCGTTCAAGCTTTGGGTGTGAACTGTAACGTGAGCTGTGTCCCACGATGAAAACGCAGCAACATTCCAGCAGTTCAACTGCCTGAAGCAGGGTGAAAATGTGCTCTTTGAACACACCTTCAGTGGGTGTTGATTTAAGCTCACCTTTCGTCCATCTCCCTCTCCTGGCTTCTCATACTTGATCAACCAGTTGTCATTTCCTCGATCTGAGGTGGAAGACAAAGAGAAACTTTAGGTAAAGGAGTGTAGTGTGGGTGTACAGTGTTGTAGGTGGAGACAGAGAGCACAATCCGACAGCTATTGATATTCCTACAAAGCTGCTTCTATGGCTAATGAAAATGAATGTTCCATACTCCAATTCACGTCTTAATGTTCATCTTTTGTTGAAACTTTTGTTGACTTAGCAAATGGCTACAAGCAGCTATGACATGCGACAAACACTGGTGACAGTGACTGTGAACTGCTAGCATGCAACAGTAAACATGTCAAACACGATATGGTCAAATTCTAGAAACAGGAACGAACAAAGTTTGACTGATGGACCGTGAAGCAATGCTCTCTTTAAGTTTGGTGAACACTGTTAAATGTCAACACAGGCACAGCCTCACCTGTGTTTCTAATAACGTAGTCCAACACTACCAGCCGCTCAAACTGTGACTGCAGCTGCTTCCTGATGTTCTCTGGCAGAGGCTCTGCCTCAAAGCGCCGCAGCCAGTAGTCTGCTTCACGGTAACCCTCCACAAACAGCTGAAATGAGCCCACCTGGAGACAAACACCCAGCATGGAACACATCACATATAGTACTTTCAAAAACATTGTACTGCAGCATTCAGTGGTCTGAAAACAGTGTAGTTTGATTATATGGATATGATGTGGTGCGGTGCAATGGTGTAAGATGTGAAACTGTAATAAGAAGCTAAGTAGCTAACATACTACTTCCTGAACACTTTTCTGCCACCTTTTTCATCTCTAAATCATCTACAAAGATATAGATCATTAAGAAGGCTGCTTCAGATGAGACACAGGGAGCTGCCCCTTACGTTACATGTTTTTGACTGGATGCTAAAACTGGCACTGGATGCGTGTTCAGTACACTATAAAAGAGATAAGAATACCCAGTCGGTGTTTGAAAACCCCTGGAATAAAAACACAATTTAAAGCAGAGATGAGGTTTTTTCTTCCTCTGGCCTATTTCTTTGAATAAACCTGTCTATTCAGGGAACAGAAAGACAGGCAAGTGTGGCATGATTCCTTCCACTGTCCTCTGCCAGGGCTGCTTCAGCAGCTATTCTGAGTCCACCGCTCACTCTTTTATTACATAAGGATGAGAAAGCAAACCATGTACATGGAAATATTCACTACTGAAGGATGTTCAGCTTTCGGATGAATTTTTAGGATGAACATAAAATGCACTATAACCTTTACAGGTGAACTTAATTTGACCTTCTCTAAACTGTGTTTCCAACTGTTCAATGTTTCAGTACTTCTTGCACAACTTGCTGTTCTCTAAAAAGGAGCTGAACAGCAAAATTCACAACAGGTGTTTGATCTATGAATCGATCAATACATTTCCTGGTTCAATTAGAATTGGTATTTAAACAGTCCTCTTCATCATGCTGTTCACATTTTGACATCATGAGACCACCTGACAATTGATCAACAGTGCCTCGCCATTGTGAGGCTTCAAACAGGATGTTCTCAGAGGGAAGTGGCCACTGAGCTTAGAGTGTCACAGAGTGTCATCAGCAGGTTGCAACAGAGATACAGAGAGACTGGAAGAGTCACAGAAAGGCATAGACGTGGACTTCCTTTGGCCACATCCCACACTGATGACCTCTTCACTGTGAACAGTGCCCTGCGGAACCGGATGATGAATGCTACTCAACTCCAGACACATTTAAGGGAGGTCAGAGGCACCCAAGTGTCACGTCAGACCATTCAAAACTGTTTACATCAGCGTGGTCTGCGTGCGAGACAACCTGCAAGGGTACCTGACCACACCACCAGGCATAGGTGTCATCGTCTAGCATGGGCCAGGGAGCATTTACGCTGGACAAGGGACCAGTGGGCCTCAGTGCTGTTCTCTGATGAAAGAAACCATAGAAAACCTGTGGGATCAGCTGAGTCCTTTGGGTGGCACGGTGGAACAAGTGGTAACCCTCGCCTCACAGCAAGAAGGTCCAGGTTCGAATCCCGCTGTGGGCGCTGGTGGCGTGTCCTCCACCATGCCTTCAGTGCCTGCTGCTCGAGGAAAAAGGGGCCTATCTGTGTGGAGTCTGCATGTTCTCCCGGGGTACCCTCCTTAAATAACCCCCACTAAAAACATGCTAGAAGATCACCACCTGACCAATGGTGACGACAGAGAGTTGGGTCCCCGGGCACCGCTGTCGGCTGGCAGCCCACTGCTCCTGGTCTGCCGTGGAGGAAGGACGGACCAAGGATGGGTTAAATGCGGAGAATAATAATTTCACAGAAGCATGGCGTGTAGTGTGCAACTAAACTCTGTGTGTGATAATGAAAAGTATGTTTCTTCTTCTTCTTCCTCTTCTAGAGGCTCGTAACTGTAACTGTACCCTAGAACCTCAATGACCTGAGGGCCGCCCAACAAGAAGAGTGGGATGCCTTGCCTCAGCAGACAATAAGTGGACTTGTGAACAGCATGAGACGTCGTTGTCAAGCTGTATTTGATGCTCAATGCAATACAATGCTTTTTGTTGTGGTATACCCACCACTGTTGTTGGCTTTTGCTTCAATAAACTGTTTGAGATGAGGAAATCACCATTGCACGCTTCTACTTACAGTAATGCCCTGCTTTCATAATATAATATCACTGTAGCCTGAACTTTTCACATTTTCCATAAATTTCACCCGAAAGCCAAATATCCCTAACTTTTTGTGAGAGATGTATATATCTAACTATTTGTTCTAATTGTTCAAAACAAATGGTGTATTTCTACATACCTTGTCAAAATGCTGCAACTAGGTGTTTAACACAATAACATGAAGCTAATGAAAATAAAAGCCAAAAGGATGCACAGTACCACAGAGGAATGAGCATGAAAAGAGTTTCCAGCCAATACTTCTCATGGATTTCTCACACAAAACAGCTCAAGGTTGGTGACATTAGACCGTGGAGGGTTACTGCTCTGTTACCTTGGGTGGCAGGCCCACTCTGTGGAAGCGTCGTCCCACCTTGGGGACTTTTTCTAAGGCGTACTTCTTCCCTCTGGATTTGGCTCTGTCAATGGCGCTGTAGTGGAATGTCTCACTGGCCAGATACACCACCTGATAAAAAAAGATGCCCAGGTAGCACTGGTTTATTTGTATTTTGTGACACTGCTGGAAAGTTCCTTGACAGCTCTAAAAGTATTAATGGATTCCAGTTAAATTGTGATGGCACATAGCAAATTTAAAAATGTCACCTTCGTTCTTGGCACCACTCCAAGGCCGAGTTTGGTATCAACCAATGAGGCAGCAGCCTCTGAGAGGTAACCCTGGTTAGGCAACAAGCAGCCTCGGCCGAAACAACACGGACAGCACAGCTAATGAGAGGGCGAAAGAAAAGGGTGCCATCAGCAAACCTTGAGAAAGATGAATGCTGACACATCTGCTTATATTCCTTCAGACTGTTCACACACAAATAAAACATGTGACACAATGTACCTTGTGAAAATATTTGGTCCATTTGGGGTTCAGGTGACCGTAAGGTTCCTCTGACTTTGGTTTGAAAACACCAATGATTTTCTGCAGAAAGAAAAGATGATAGAGAGTGCTTTATCAAAAATGCATTCAAACAATGGGAAACACAGCACACACACATAAATACAGCAGAACCACCCCTTTTTAATTCTATTAGAACTTTAAAGAACAAGACTGAAGAACCACAGGCAAGACACGTAAAGCTATAAACAGCAAATGTGAAGTGCCAGAGATGCTGCTAACAAGTTAGAGATCAATATCTTTTCCCTGGAGCGTACATTTAACTTGTTAATGTGATGCTAATCATGCATGCTGGCTATCCGTTATCGATGCAAGCATCTCTGGCTGCATCATTCAGCCAGTCCCGCTGTAGATACCTCCTCCTGTGAATTTTCATTTCCTTGCCTCTTGTTCACTCCTTTCAGCTTCTCGACTCTCATTAAGCAACATGTAGAAGCAACTTATAGGGAGCTAACAGTAAGCTATATGTCAAAAAGCTAGCATGTTGAATTACTACCTAGGAGACATACAGCTGCACTAACAGCTGTCCACTTGTGATTGGAGCAGCCAAGAACCATGTTAAAGCCATGTGTAAACAGGCTTTGAGTCATTCCTCTATCTCACCCCCTTCGGGTCTTTGACAAAGTAGCTCCCGCTGGAACCCTGGGAAATCCTCTCTGGAAAGACGCCATTCTCGATAGCCTGTTCTGCCCTTTGGATAATATCTGCAAACTCGGGATCGTCTGGGAAATGGTTGAAGTCCCCACTGTTGGTACCTTAAACGGGAGAAAGACCAGATAAATATTCATAGTTGTATTATGGGCAGAACAATGCTATTGCTTCATCATGGCACGTCCAATGTACTGTGTTAAAATAGAGTAAATGGTACAGTTTTGTGAACCTTAAAGCATCATCAGGGAACAACATCAGCATAACTGCTAAATAATTATCGAAACAATCATAACTGAAACACATTAGCAATATTCCTTGTATGTTATCTAAATATTGCATGCTGACACATAAATGGTTAAAAAAATTGTGAATGGCAAAAAGCGTCGAAAGTAGATTTCAAACACTGATAAGCAGCAAAAAGTAATTTGCAAGTTTGAAGCCCTAGTGAGATATCACTGCAGCTCGTCTCATCACCCTGACAATCTCATCACCGCTCACCTGCTTTCACCTGTGCTACAGCTTATCAAAAGGATCGGATTGCCATTAAAGACATCTTTTCCATTTTCTTGTATGAATAATACTTAGGCATTCACCGGTCATCTTTGAAAAACGTAGTCAAAAGGAAACAAATTACATTTCTCTATAAAATACCTAAAACAAATCTGGAGAAGAATAAATTTTTATGAATGTACAACATTAACTTAAAATGGCAATAACTATCATACAAATAATGTTTATTTCCATATCCGCAGGTCAGCCTTTTCCATCTACAATCTCTCCTTTAATAATCCTTTATACTCCGTGATATCATGCACACAGTTAGCATATGAGAGGCAACTAGAGCCATCCATCCACTCTCTGAAACGCTAAATATCCTGTTCAATGCCATGAAAGGTTCCCAGCACACACTGGGTGAGAGGTGCGGTACAACCTGGACAGGGTAGGGCTAGTCTCTCACATACACATTCATACCTACGGGCGATCTAGAATCACTATTTCAACAAACCTGCTTGTCTTTGGATATGCAGGTCGACTGCAGGCACAGAGGGAACATGCAAACGAACCGTCTCGCCGTGAGGCGGCAGAGCGAAATGAGGGGCTCTGCTGCTTGTCAGGAAACAGCATTTTCTATTGCCTTGCAGATCAAATGTAATTCTCTGGGTGTGACTGTGCTCTAATGGATACGGGGTGCCAATTATTCCTTTGATGAAGGCCCAATCATATGACATGACACATTCTACCTTCTCCTCCTCACACTGGGCAGAACAGTCAGCTGGCCGAAAGGCTCCATATGCTCTGTATCATTCACACTGAAGTCACAGTGGGATGCAAGGAGGGATGAAGGGACAGACAGAGGGGGGGTGAGGGGTGGACAAAGGCACGGGAGGACAGTTAAAATGCCATTTGTCACAGAGAGATAAGGGGAAACAAAGATAGCTTTGAAGCTAATTCACTTGAAGGGGGTCTGAGAGAGAAGCTAATTAAAACGATGGAAAGAGAGAATAAAGGGATAATGATATGCAGAAATTACATCAGGGACATGGGTTGTTTAAAAATCAGATACATGTCAGGGTTTTGCAAGCCAGTGCCAAGTAATCCCACCTTGACCTGATCAAATACATTACAATGTATTATTGTGGTCTGTTCGGAGTCAGACTTAACAGGAGGGCTCCAACCACACTGTCTTTCATCCCATGTCGGGTGATTTAGGCCTTTGTGTAAATTCGTTTTTATCCATTTGAAAATCACCAGCCTCAATATTATCACTGACATCTCTCTCCAACAGCCACATACGACTGCATTCTTTATGTTTTCAAGGACTGTGCATGAGGGCCACCTCAAAGTAGAGCTGGGGCAGCAAGGTTAAGCTGTGCTTGTGTTTCGTGCTCCATTTGGCACTTGGCTAGCCTAGTTTATACTACGAAATTATTAAAATCCTGCCTTCACAGGGAGCCTGAAAGTAGAGCACCAGATGATTTTAAGACCAGCTTTAACTTGGACAAACTTCACCAACTGGTCAGATCATCCTACAGCCCTAGACCAGTACCTGTAAACTGTTACCTGACACACACAGTTTACATGAACAGTTTCCATACTCCTGGATCTTGATTTGAAGGATTATACATACTATATAGACTATTAAATGGCAACAAATCTAGTTCACACAGTGTTGTGCATGTGTGTAATTATTATACATTGTGGGTGGGTGGCCATCTTGGCTTGATTACCAAGTATGAGACAGGTGATTTCCCTGAGTTAGGCACCGAGGGTATCTTTCTGGTGGTCTTCAGGGAAAATCACTGATATTTAAAAACCGCTTCATCTTCAATACAAGAATAATATGATGTCAACACAGAGCTAAAGACAGATTGTGATAAAGTCCTGCTGAACACCTCTGATTTACAACACAATTTATCAGTGTGTTGGCATAATATTTTATCTTCATCATTTAATTTCCATGAATACATTCAGAGCGTGTATTCAGCTGTCATGCCTGATGAAGGATGTATGCCTGCGCTGGACTGAACTGTTGATTAAAGCCTATGATAAACTCATCGTGTAGTGTGAGTACAGGAGGGAGCAATGTCCCTCTCTCTCTTTCCATTATTCTCACTCATGGAACACCAGGGTGAAAGTAAATACACATGCATACTTTCCCTCTCCCAAATTCCCTCCCCATCATCATCATCATGCACTGTACCAGACTGCAGAGTGTTTGCATGTCTGTCTGTGTGTTTGCCTGCACAAAGGCCTTATGCATTTTTAATGCTGTCTCCCAGAGCCCTTGGTCAGTTAATGGGCCCAACAGAGCTCTTTCACAGCCGGAGTGCAGCTCACTCAGAGCTCTAGAGATCTGCTGACCTGCAGTGCACACAGGGTGAGATGTCGCAACACTGCACTCTGAAAAGGGTTACTGCTAACATGTGTGGCCAAACTGAACTATATACACAAGCATATATCTAAGCCACTGCAAGCTCATATTCCTGATCAAATGGTGCTTTATTTAATACACACTGAAAATATCTGCCCTATGCCTAGACACTAACATGATTTGATATTTCAATGTTGGCAAATGTCTCGGTCATGATTAAACATATTTTGTGTAACTTTAAAAGAGATAATTTCACATTGCCTGCTGCTCTTGGACAAAGAACTTGGCAGATTACATCAATGTAAATTTTAGCTGTAAGGTGTACGCTTAAGGTAGAATGTAACTGCCAGAATTTGCCATTGAGATTCACATGACGTGTTATATCACACAAAGCGACGCAGTGCAAAAGCTCTCAGGACCACATGTGACTCCTACTTTGTAATGCACTGAATAAAAACTGTGCTGTAATTCTAGACCTGAATGCTATTATACTAAAAGGCCACAGGAAATGGGACACTAACACCTGTGATTTCAGGTTCAGAGTGTCTACCTGTGGCCTAGATTTCTGGCCCTGATAGAACCTGGTAGAACAATAGATCCCTATGGAGAGAGAGAGAGAGACCAATATGAGTGAATATAGAAAGAGACAAATGCTTCAGAACTATGTTAGAAGGAAAAAAATGGTGGGCGGTATGAGGGGGAGAGGTGTTAAATCCAATTAGCAGTTAAGTCAGAATAGATGCTGCTTCCATGGTGACCAGATCACCTTTTCTTTGTTTTCCCTCATATCTATTTTTTCTTTTTATGGTCCAAAACAAAAGTAGTGCTGTGAATAGGTAACGCTGGGAACTGACAAGCAACAAAACAATACACAGGGAAAAAAAAGATTCCTCTTTCTTAGTGTTTACCTATACTGATGGGGAGATCCGCCGAGAAACCTAAACACCTGCTTCATCCTAATTTGTATTGACAAAGGAAAATTAAAAGTGTGTGTGAGTGCATTATACAACTGATTATTATTATCCCTACTCTGTACCACTAGGTGAAAGTGCCAGCTCATATCATCCACATGACTGATAACATGCAGCTATTACATCAGCTGGCTGGGAAACACACACAGGGTACACTGACAGCGTGGCACAGGCTCTATGCAAACACAAGACAAATGCGTTCAATGTCACATGTACGTATGGACAGTTTTCCTAGCATTCACACTGTTGTCCGTCTGTGTGAAACTTTGTAATGTGGCAATATCCGGCGTTTTGGTTTCCCAAATCAGGTCCTTGACTCTTCAGGGGCCGTTGAAGGGGGTCTAAGTGGGGGGCCACAGTGAAATGGTTGACACTCCTCAGTGGGTTTGCACAAGACGTTTTGACTGTGACGCGTTCACGGTTGTCTGTACACTTAACATAGTAATCAGCCTGAGGAATTTAGCACTGAGTCATGTGTCAAAAACACATGTTCCTCAGCACATCCACTCACTGAGCATGTGTTCCCTGCCCTAGCCGCCTATTAATCACACAGGCATCTATCCGAATACAATTACCTGGGGAGGCCAAGGTGTCTTTGTCCGACGACGAGCTGTGTCTGTTCCGCCTGCTCCTCTTCTCTCGTGCAGCCCGCGGAGACGACGAGCTTCCTGCTAAGCACGGTAACAACAGCGCCTCTTCACCGGAGCCGTCCGTCTCAAGCTCGGTCAAGACGCTTTCACAAGAGTCCGAAATGCGAACGGCGACTCCGGGGTTCGTCGCCAACCCCAAACCTAACCGACTCCTGTCAAATAATACCTTTGGAGGGTCCGAGGAGTGAAAGTTACACTCCGAAGTAGGCACCGCTGTTGCTCCGGTGACCAGCACTGGTTCGCTGGTCTCTGTTTCTGTCGGGTCGCATTCTGACATCATTGTCGCTCAGTTTTTAATACATGCACTCAAATGTATCCTAAATTACTGTGGTTTTTCTTTAAGCTGTCAGCCTTCCATTTAAAAAGCCCCCCTACTTTCCGCGAGTACATAAAGCCCAAATAAATTATTCGAAAGCGGCTGCTTTCCCTCACTGATATGTCCACATAATCCGTCAAGATCGTCTATGCGCTGCTTCCTACTTGGTTCACTGCGCATGCGCGTCACAAAAAGAACACGATAGCTTCAGTTGCCTTCAATGCTCCTTGTGAAATCCGGACTCTCCAATTTTGAAAACGTTAGCAATTTCTTGGACAATCTTGACAACGACGATACAAACTAAATACGACCTTTACAGTTCATGAAAAAACATATTTTTAACGTCAGAAAAAGACAAACAAATATTGCTAATTATTGGAACTAAAAAGCAGTTGCTATAGCTTTTTGAGACAGTTTAAATAGCACCTGTTGGCTTTGAAACCAGCTTTGCACAGAAATTCTTTAAGGGGAAACTTTAAACAAGACACGAGGCTTAAGACAAAGCCTAAACTGAAAAGGTACATCAACATCAGTCAAACTTGTGTTATCACCAGTAGTAAAATGACTGTATGTGCCCATGACTAGGCTTCATTACTTTTTTAAAGGCTTCATTACAAAGAATTTCTCCAAATCTTAGCACAAATTAAAAGTATTTAAGGCACTGGGCAGACTTTTTAGCATTTGCTGTGAATAAACGTTCATAATTTAAAAGAAAGCTGTGTTACAACGACATTTTGATATTTAATTCATCGCTACGCCTCAAAATGGTTAAGACATTTTACAAACATGCATAGTGATGCCTTCACTGTCCGTTAATTTAGGCTCATCGCCTTCCTATGAAATGTAGCAGCAACTTTTATGGCCACTAGATGTCGAGAGTGATACACAAATGAAGACTAGCGCAAAGCGTTGAGTCCCGCGGTGAAAGACTTTCCTTTCTTCTTTGATGTAGAATAGTGGCGCTCCATACAGACCAATTTGATCTTCTCATCAGCTGCTATCATTAAAATGTTTGGCCAGCATAGGAGTAATTCCTGTTCTACTCACAGCCTGTCTTCTAATGGAGCACTTTCTGGTGCAGCTGTCGCATTGTAAGATGTTAATACATTTAGCTCAGTTCTCTAGTTTGGACCCAGGATGGCTAATGCAGGTTGAAGAAACCCTGCTTCAATTTTTCCAGGCTGAATACAGTAACTTTCGATTGTTCCGTTTGACTTTATCCTCCTGTCTCCCCTATTAGGTCTGTCTCTTTTCTTTAAATTCCTACAGTGACCCTCAATCACCCAGTGCTCTCCACAGCACCTTGCTCTCCTTTAACCCCTTGCCCCTCTCTACCTATATCCCCTGCACCGCCAGCCATCTCTCTAATAAGGGAGTGATGCAAATGAGCAGTCAGCCAGCTGGTAACACAGCAGTCATGTGATCTATCAAGGTAGGGGGTTAAGGGGTGAAGGGGACGTGGAGAGAGGGGGGAGGGAGGGAAGGAAGGGGGTGCAGGGACAGAAGAGGAGGAAGGATGAAGGAGGGATCCGAGGGGATGAGAGGTGATGGACAGGTTCAAAGACATGCTGTAGAGACACCCAGGCAAAATAATCCCATCAGCCTTCTCTCCCTTTGTCCATCAGCTTCCTCCATGCTGTTTCTGCCTCTGCCTCCTTTATCCTTTATATCCTTTATTTCTACATCCCTCTATCCTTCAAGGACAAATACCTGAAATGTCACTCGAGTGACACATGACGCTGCACAGGGAAGCACATCAGCACACCTCTCTATTTCTTTATGTGTGTGTGTGTGTGTGTGTGTGTGTGTGTGTGTGTGTGTGTGTGTGTGTGTGTGTGTGTGTGTGTGTGTGTGTGTGTGTGTGTGTGAAACTTAGGTGCTTCACTCACCGCTGGGTGACAAGCACCTGCAGCAGTGTGCATGAATGCATGCATGTGTGTGTGTGTGTGTGTGTGTGTGTGTGTGTGTGTGTGTGTGTGTGTGTGTGTGTGTGTGTGTGTGTGTGTGTGTGTGTGTGTGTTGGGGGGTATGTGTGCAATCCGTCTTTCCCTCACTGTAGCACCCATTCCAGCAGGTTCTGTTGGCATAAAATCTGGTTTACCCTGCCAGCAGCAACCACCCTCATCCATTCCTCCTTCCTTCCTTCTCTCCTCGGGCTGCTCGATGAGGGACAGAGGTAGAACTCTATAACTTGACTCATTTTTAATGTGCATGTGTGTTGTCTGTGGTTTTGATTTGACAGTCTGTGTGTCTGTCAGTGAGCAAATACATCCACCCTGCAAAGCCAAAACAAGAACATATAGGCTCATGACTGCAAAGTCTGCGAATTCCACAACAGAGACTGAGACATCCACCAGGGTTTGACAACAGAGTGTTTAAAATGCATTTATTAAGACTGCCTAAAAGTTTTCTGCATGCAAAATTAGTTTACATGATAAAAGTGAACAATCACACACACACACGGCATAGAGTGGTAATCACATGTTTATAAATACTTAATAGAGTGGACATGTAAATGATGGCTGCTGGACATTTGTGTATCAATCATATTTATTTATTGATTGTCTTGTTTTTGGCCAATAAACAGGCCCTGTGCGTCCTCTGTATGCCAGCGTTTGTCCATTTTGGTTCATTCTGGTGTCTGTGACGGAGCACTGCACTGTGCCAGGGTGACACCAGTCACCTGTTACCTGTCAAGAGAGATTCACACAGAGAAAAGACATTCAGAAATTGCATGTGGGCGTCTGTGTGTGCATGTGTGTGCGTTCATAGTGGGAAGGCTGTACCTCTCGGACCAAACATCTTCAGGTAGCAGTGTGAACAGTATGGCTTCTCATCATACTGAAACACAACCAGCAGGACATGTTTACTGCTTCATCCTACTCATTCATTAAATCTCTTTTCTTTTTTAACTATTTTTCTCATGTATTTCCTCCTCCATTGTCCACATATACCTCTGCATGTTGTCCAGCTGTGAGCTGTCTGCTGCACTTTTGACACTTCAGACACAAAGGGTGGTAGTCCCTCCCTAAGGACCTCTTCTTCTCACCTGTATCAAAGAAAATTTAATGACTGTGTTAGTGAGAGGCAGGGTGGGCTATTGTTTTTTAATAGAAATGTAACAAAAAGGAATTTTGCACTCATACTGTATCCATATCTTATTTTTGGGATGTTATGGATGGATTCTCTAAAATGTGGGGCAATCACTTAAATTAAATTATATTAATTTTCATTTCATTTACAAGAAATAATGTGATTTAAGAGTCAGAGTACAGACTGTTCAGAATACAGACTGTTTCTATCATCAGCACAACTAGACCAAAGTGGGTGATGTTAGAGGAAAAGAGGTAAGTAGGCCAGGTCACATCAGAGAATTTGAACTTGGCTCATGAATAGGAAAGTAAAACTAGCAGTAAAAAAAAAAAAAAAAAGACTTGAAATGGTTGGTTTAAGTGTTGCTGTGCATTTAACAGGGAGGTCTGAGTGTAGAGGACTCAACTAAAAGAGACAGAAGATAAGGAGGAAACCCAGAGAGCTGCGCGCAAGCTTGTTTGGCTAGACCCACATCCTGTTGTTATCATGGATACATGTGCACGCATGTGTGTGTGTAATCAAAAGAGAAGAAGAAAGAAAGAGTGAAAAGCCGCCTTTTTGTCCTCCAAACAGAGAATAGAGCCAGATATATAAATAAAGCAGGTATTTTGACTTGTCATAGCAGGAAAGCACAGATGTAACTAATAATGTTAATAATGTCTCAGTTCCATTTAGGTGTGTCTGTGAGTCAGTGTGCACAACAGCAGGACCTTAGTACTGGTACACCGAAATGGAATGTAACCACCATTAACATGATTCGTTGCACCTGTGTTTGGCAGTCTATGAAGTCCACTGTAAGAAAGGCCTATTATTAATAGAAATTCACCTGCTCCTTACTTTTCTTTTACCCCACAGACTGCAGATTTTGTGGCAAGTTCTGCGTTAGTCACAAAATGTTTTCTTATTTATTTTAACATTTTCCTATTCAGATGAAACAACTAAAAGAAAGATGATGAGTTAAGAGAGAGAGAGAGAGAGAGAGAGAGAGAGAGAGAGAGAGAGAGAGAGAGAGAGTAAAAATAAGAAATCAGACAGAAATAGAAAACAGGACAGAGAGAGAGAGAAATGCCAGACAGACAGAGGAAGACAGACATATAGAGTAAAAAATTAAAGAGGTCAGACTCACCAAAGTAAACGGGCTTCCCGCAGATTGGACAGTAGCCTACCATTATGATATATAATTATTTATCATACAGTGTGGGTGCGTGCACTTTAGCTGGCGTGGTGAGAAAATATATCCTACGAGTGAACAAGTGTGTGAACTGAAAATCGAGAAGGAAACCCCGTTAAACTGTAGATGTGTCGGCGTCTTGAGAAGTCAATACCAGGATGTGGTGAGTGAGACGTCACAGGAAGAGAGAAAAATGTGATTTGAGAGGTAAATACTATCATCAGCAGAAAAACGAGACAGACAGCATCTCTAATCACATCTTCTATGTGATAACAGATAGAAAGGCATGGAAATAGGCGGGATTTCATGGTCAACTGTACGTATGTTTATACAAATGCTTTGGGAACCAGGCAATGACACTGTAAAGACAGAAAGAAAGAAAGACGTGTGAGGAGAAAGGGACAAAAACAGCTGTCAGCAGCTCGAATTCCCGGCTATCTTCTCCCCTTTCCTGCTGTTTTCACCCTCTTTTCTAGATTAAAAACAAGGAGTTGATCCTTTCAATTGAAAAGGGAAACCTGACACTTGTGCCTTTCTCTCCTTCTCCCTGTCGATCCCCCGCTCTTCTCTTTCCCTGTCACATACTCACACACATGCACGCCCCCGCTCCCTGACTCACACAGACACACACCATACACCCATTCATGCTCACACACACACACACACACACACACACACACACACACACACACACACACACACACACACACACACACACACACACACACACACACACACACACACAGCAAAGAGGCTGCACTTCTTCTCAGTGACATCACATAAAGAGGCTGCAGCCAAGGAGCAGAGTAGAGGGAGAGGCAGGGTGAGGTCGGGTTGGTCGAGGGACAGACAAGGGGGAGGTGTGTGTGTGTGTGTGTGTGTGTGTGTGTGTGTGTGTGTGTGTGTGTGTGTGTGTGTGTGTGTGTGTGTGTGTGTGTGTGTGTGTGTGTGTGTGTGTGTGTGTGTGTGTGTGTGTGTGTGGAGGCAGTTATCCCCTCAGGATAGGTGATGGAAGCAGACCTGGGGAGGCACAGTTGTGAGGAGAGATGAGCGAGACAAGGATGGAGACAGTGGCCGGCCTCAGCACAGCAGGGACAAAGAAGATGAACTCTGATGAACTTTGCAGAGCGGAACGGGGCCGCTGAAGGCAATGTGGAAGACAGGCAAACGTCTGTGTGGTTCGATCCCTATCGCTGTCAATGGGGCTTGTTTCTTGCTTTTGAATGACAAAAGAGACACACAACAGCATGATAGCAGGCATTAAAATACAGTGATGGAAGAACTGTACAGATCTTTGACTTTAGTAACAAAACTCTGGAATACAAAATTTGACTTAAGCAAAAGTTCAGAAGTATTAACAGCAAAAAATCCTCAAAATATCAAAAATAAAATTGCTCATTAGTGTTATCCATTATTCTTGAATTATTATTACAGATGCGTTATGTAGGCATTTACACAGCATTTTATATTGAGGCTGGTTAGCTGATCCCAAAACATTAAAGAGGAACTCCACTGTTTTACATATCAAAGTCTTTTTTACACCGTCCATCATGAGTCCAACAGTGTTATAGGAGTAAATGATAAATTGATGGATTACTCTTTTAAACTTTACTTTATTTGCAGATCATACAATTTTATATTGTTGTGATGAGGAACATCTTTAGAATTCTGTGGAGATTCAAATTTCTAAAGAGTTGATTTAATTTTAACGAGCTATGTCTGAATTTCAGGAAGACTAAATTCATCATATTAGGTAACAAATTAACAAAGCAGCAAAATAGATTTTGGGTGTAATTATAGAGAATAAATTATGATGGAAAACAGATGTATATTATATCAAAGTGTGTTAAAACAATATAAAATTAAGGACTTCTTAGATTAAGCTTCCATACATTATTCTCTGTATGAAAGTATGGAGAGACACATATAAAAGAAGAACAAATCCATATTTAGAAAGAAAACTATAAGAGTTGTAAACAAAACTACTTCAAGAAACCACTGCTTATTAAGTTTAAGGCTCCAGATGAGATGTGATGTAACATAAATTGGGTCAAACAATCACCTGAAAGCATCCAAAAGTTTCTTGAAACAATTAAAAAAAACCCAGAATATTCATGTTTGCACAGAGTCACGACTAGTGTATAAATCACTGTAATTATGTTGAAAGGGTGAATTTCTGGAGCAGCAGTAGTGAGGAACTGAAAGGTGAGAAACATTTAGTCTCAAGTCTAACTGCAGGTTTATTTCTAGACAAATACAAACATGTATGATCAGACGGATGTATGATCAGACGGATGTATGATCAGACGTCAAATTGGTTTTGTAATGGCTGACTTGTTTTAATGATTTTATTCACTGCTAATTCGGAACGTTTAAGCTATAACAATGCATCATATTTTTTAAACTGATGAAACACGTTAAACCGTCATTTCATATTCACTTGTAGCTACTACAACTGTTCAATACATGTAACAAAGTGCTACATGTATATGTACACCCATGTACCACTCAACATTTGTGATGTCTCAGAATGCATTTTCTCAGCCTTTACACATCACCAAAACATTTTGGTATCATTTCTGTTGCTGATGAACTTCAGAGGGCTATGAAGTATATGAAGTATTTCATCATTTGCATATTTGCCAGCATCCCTCTCCTGTGTGTCACGCTTTGTAGAGGGATAGAATACCAAGTAGCTATTTCATCTGACCAGCCTTCCCTTCAGGATAACCTATCATGTCTCTCCATCTGCATTCATTGTGTGTGGATAGCACTTGGAGAGTTACATCCTGGATCTGAGGCCTATATGCATGTGCAGCTTACAGTGTTTCTTATGCAAATGATGATGTCATGATTTTAATAGAGAGTAGACAGTGAATATGCACACACACACACACACACACACACACACACACACACACACACACACACACACACACACACACAAGCAGAGATTGGAGTCATTAGAGTGAGAAGGAATGGCTAGAAGGAGAAACAGAGAGGATTTCCACAGGTTGAATTAGAGGAAAATGTAAAGGACATTAAAAAGAAAGAGAGAGCAGAGCATGGAAACACAGAGGCGATGTAATTGTGAAATGGAGAGAGAAAGGAAACAAGAGGAGAGAAATAGAGGGGGCGTTAAAACCACATTTCCCAGAGGATCTTTTGGTTAGGCTGCATTGAGAAAACTGCCAAAACTCTTAACACACACATTCCCGCACTGGCATGCACATATGCATGGTTCACTTCTGCCAAGTCATAGGAGATACACCAACACATACTGGATGGAGAGATGTGGGAATATTTGTGTGTGTGTGTGTGTGTGTGTGTGTGTGTGTGTGTGTGTGTGTGTGTGTGTGTGTGTGTGTGTGTGTGTGTGTGTTTGTGTGAACAGGATTTATAGTAACAGAGCTCACAGGAGGGAGAGAGGGAGAGAAACCCTGGCTCCTCTCCTCCGTCTCCTCTGGTGGGTTGGATCTTGCCGAGGCCAAACCCTCCGACGCCGGCTTTGAGAACTGTGTGCAGGGCGGGGGGGGGGTGGGGTGGGGGGGGGTGGGGGGGGACACAGGAAGAGGCTCAGGAAAGAAAACGGCTGGAAGGATTCCTTCTTCCCACACATAAATGCACTCTTGATCACATGTGCGTACACATGAAAGTACACTCACGCACATAGACACACACACACGCAGCAAAAAGGAGCATTTGGAAGGCTTCCTTTTCCCCCACTCGCTCTCACACACCCACTCGTCATCACGTTTCAGTTCTTGGCATCCGCCTTTCTCCTCCTAGCCCAGAATATGACATGGCTTTGGGGTTGCATCTCAGCTGCATACACACAATCAGCTTTGTGGTGCAAGACATATGGCAAACAAAATCAAGGAGCATTTCAAACATTTGACAGATGAAGGTAACCAAAGGACCACATGGTGATTTCCTTCCTTTGTGGTACCTGTTTCACGTGGGCTACAGACAAGAAGCTTCTTTGCTTTCCTCTGATACTGTCGAGGTGAAAAATAGCAGTTATCAGGATGACTTTTTCAATCATCACACTGTCAGTGGAAGGGAAACAGATTCAGTTCTCTAACCAAGCTTATATATATTTATATTTCTATCTATAAATACCATATACTGTATATCACCCATCACTGTTTCAAAGCCATTCTGCTGCTCATTTGGCACCGCTGGTTGGATATTTTGGTGTGCTGTGTACCATGGTGAGCCATTTCTGGGGTGTGTTTTCAACAAATATCCCCCTCTGTGACGGCCTTTCTGGAGACAGACGATCTAAAGGCTATAATCCTCTACTTAGGGTATCAGCGGATGGAAAAGTCAGCAAAATAAGTCCTTGTTTTTCACTATTAATCTGGCAAAGCCTGTAAGTCCTCTCATGCCTCTATGTAGTGATATGATTATGGCATGGTGACTATTACGACATGATTAGTAGCTGTGAGTAGCTGGGTCAGTAAGATGGCATTATGGGATATTTTGTTGTTTTGTATGGTCTGTGCAAAAACTAATGGTGGCATGTTTTTGTGTGTGTGTGTGTGTGTGTGTGTGGCAGTAGCATATATTACGCAGGTGTTGATACCACTCTTCTCTATATTGCTGATATGCAATGCCAATCCTCCAAATGGCTAGCTTAGCACTTGAAATACACAAACTCTCTCTCTCTCCCTCTCTCTCTGTCACACACACACACACACACACACACACACACACACACACACACTTGGCATTCGCATGTTGTTGCGATGCCATTAATTTCAAGAGCTGCTTACCAAAAGCGAGTAAACACAAGAAAGGCCAAGTTGAGTTTTCTAATGCATTCTGAGTCCAGCTAAAGGCAAGCCGGTCAGTCAGATGGTCAGTCCATGATTTTGGTCCACACTCAAATATCTGCGCAACTACTGGAAGGATGACCATGAATTTTTGTCCAGACATTCATGGTCCCCAAAGGATGAATCCCGCTAACTTTTGAGATCTCCAGACTTTTCCTCTAGTGCCACCATAGCTTTTAGTAAAATGCTATTCAATAGATTGCCATGAAATCTGACAGTTCTACTTTTCATCTAGTGCTGCAAGCAGCTCACAGCTGGTAGAAATGTTCTTGTCTCCATATCAAGTCAAGTTTCTAAAATGTGCAGTGCTTTATTTCAGCCCCAGCTATAGTCTCTGTTATCAGCATATGTTTGCATGCTAAGACGATAAACTACGACAGTGAATGCAGTCAACTCTATATCTGCAAAACATCTGCATGTTAGCCCTAAGTGCAGCTGCTAGCTTGGCTATAAACTTATCATTTTGTAGCATGACATACTAGAGAACATTTTCTAAGTGTGAAAAATTATGTACATTTTTTTGTTTTTTTGTAACTCTGTGGGTCTGCTGGTGAGTCAGTCATCACAAACTCAAAGCATGCAGCAAATCATTGATCCATCCCACAGAACTGCACATTTAATCCTAATAGAGACTCTTATGTTTTCAAAGGACCAATGGATTTGGTGAAAATGTGTATAAAATGTTGCAAAAGACATTTTGAAGTATTTTTTGCAGCCCCCCCCCCCCCCCCCCCCCCCCAAAAAAAAAACAGAAAAAACACAAACAAAACATCATTTTTCGGGGGTTTAAATATTTCACTCTTAGTAAACGTCATGTAGCTCTTCAACAGAGTTGGAAATAGCTGATAACCGAAACAGTCAGACTGTGTGGAATGAGATGATTTTAACAACCTTAAAGCTACCTAAGAGGAAACAAAAAAGGTTCCAACTGTGCATTAAAGGGATGATACGCTCATTATACACAGTACAAACTTCCAGATTCGACTTCAGTCACTCAGCAGGTTCTCAGTATATAGTGCTTGGTTCTTGAGGCTGGACCCACCTATTGTTTAGATCTGCTTGGGGAAACAGAAAGGCAGGCAGAAGGAAAGAACCTAATGTGTTGCTTCTTGCCTGTGCATTCTTGGCATAGCTCTTTGCCCTTTTCATTTTTTTGACTGTGATTTTTTTTCTCCCTAGCTTTAATAGTGAAGCCAAGGGTCCACAGCCAGCCAAGTCCCACCGCTCCAGTCTGGCTAAGCCACAGAAAGCTTGGCTTCCTCTTCTCTCCGCTCTCTCATTCTCCATGTATGACTACAGTATGCGTCCCTCTCTCTTTCTCTTTGTATGCTTCTCGCTATATCTCTCCTATTTGTCTCCTTGCTTTCTGTTTTACTTTTTTGTGTCTGTCTGCATTGGTCAGTCTGCCTCTTTGTCTCAATTTCTTCCTCTCCTTTTCTCTTGTTCTCTTCTAACAAACACACATACACACCACCCTGTCTATTTCCCTGCCTGTCAGTCTGTCACAGCCAGCGGACTGGTTTAGCAGGCGGGGTTCAGCTGGGCTCCACAAACACATGGCTCTCAATCTGCCTTCTTGTGTGTGCTGGAATGGTATTTCTTTTTCTATGCTGTTCATGCTTTCTGCTTAATCCTCTTTTCATTATATGAACATGGTTAAAGAAAGTTAAATATTTTTAGACTTCTACATATGGATGAGGCAGACTTCATACTGTACACGTCCATATGTCTTTCTTTTATGAACTAGTGAACTTTGTGTTTTGCCTAACAAATTTCAACCACTTAGATTGTTTGACGTGTCCTTATTGTCACATATACCCTCCATAAACATATTGCATAATGATTAGGTAATGCTGGAGGTATTAAAGCAATCATGTGGCATCTCAAATTCAGCTGCTACTCACAAGACATTGTTTTTTCTACAAAATACCAACAAATGTGAGCTTGCGTGTATCCATAAGAGACAGTGTTGACAATTTGCTCGTCTCTGTCTCTCAAGTGAAATTGAATTATGGATTAAAAAACCCCTTGTGTGCACTAAAAACAGAATTCTCCAACTCAAACAAAGCCTGCTCCCTCTTCTAGTACGCCCTTTTCTATCTGATCAGCACCATTCATTCCGCCACTTAGACAGGAATCTAATTAGACCAGAATATCAACATTAAAACACATATCTGCCCCCCTCCCTCCTCTCTCTCTTTGTTTCTCTGCTCTTCCCTACAGCTGGTGAGAGTATGGTTTGTGGCTGCCCCTCCCCCGCATTTGAACAAGCCAATAAGAGAGCACATCAGCAAAATACCCCCCCACACACGCACACACACAGCATCCCTCGTTTTCCCTTACCACCCCATCCATTCCCAACCCCATCCCCCAGAGCCCTCTCTACACCCCATCCCCCTTTCCTACCACCCCTAACCCACTTACTCATCCTGCCTCCACCCTCCCACACACCCACGAGACTTCCCCACCCTCTCTACTTTCTCACCCGTGCTCACCCTCCCTAGTAACTGCTCCCTAGTCTTCTTCCCCCTTTCCTCTCACTCTGCTTCCCACTCACCCTTTTTCCTGGACACCCTTACTTCAAAATCACTCCCCCTCATTACACCCACTCGCCATTTTTCTTATCCCCATCTCTACCGCTCTCCTTCCTTCCCCCACCTTTCTCTGCCCTCCCTCTCTCTTCTCTCTCTTATGTGGCCTTATCTTATGAATATCGGTAGCACACTGGGTGAAAAATTGATCCTCCCCGCCTGTCTGTGGATGCTGCCACAGCGCATTAGCCTGTGTGTGAGTGTGTGTGATGTGTGTGTGTGTGGAGGCTTTCTGCTTGAGGGAGGGAGGGAGGGAGGGAGGGAAGGAGGGGAGGAGGAGTAAGGGAAGGAGGGTGGGAGGGATATTTGCATATCATCAAAGTAGGGAAAGGGAGTGTAATGAGGAGAGAACGTGTGTGTGTGTGTGTGTGTGTGTGTGTGTGTGTGTGTGTGTGTGTGTGTGTGTGTGTGTGTGTGTGTATTAGGAGTAGTGTTGATGGGTTGGGGTTGTGTGTGTGTGAAATGAGAGAACAAGACCAAGGGAATAGGGTATGGGAGGTGAGATGGACTGAGATGGGTTTAGGTGTGTGTGTGTGAGACAGACAGACAGACAGACAGACAGACAGACAGACAGACAGACAGACAGACAGACAGACAGAGATCACATACATGTTTCCCTTCACATGCCACCTATCATCCCCTCCACCCCACACATGCACAAAAGTTCAACAACATACATTATTTTCACCTATTTATGCCAGACATGTTTCATATATATATATATATATATATATATATATATATATATATATATATATATATATATATATATATATATATATATATATAGGTCATATCCTTCACCTTTGACACAACAGCCCTCAAATGTGTTCATGGGAAACTGTTATGCCCTCTCTAGCTTCACTCATTGCTGGACAAATCTCAGAAATTGCCATATTCCAACAGATTTCCCTACTATAAGGACACATGGAGCTCATTTGATCTATACAGGGATGAAGACACATGGACAAACCTTTTTTTTTTAATCAATCAGTGACAAATTTGGCCAGGTCACACAAGCAGACTGGCCTCCTTGATGATCAGAAGTGAATTAGGTGCATTTGCTTCACACGTGGGCTAAATAAACATAATTTTTGTCACTCTTTTTTTTTCCCTCTCTGTCTCTCTGTCTTGTTTTCTACCCACTGTAAACTGGTATGCAACTTTCGCAAACACAGCGAATACTTATTTTTAAAGCGAACTTATAGTCCCAGAGGAAACAGCTGCAATGGGTAGGCTTGGTATTTGTAAATAAATAATTTAAAGCCCCCTTTTGCCTGCCTCTCTGCTATCCACAGCTTCTGATTTAACAGGAGACGTAATCGATTACCGATTCTCAACACATTCGTATTACCGGTAAACTCATGGTTCTAAAGCAAAGCGACTGAAAACAAACAATATTGTATACTCTTAAATATTGTTTCGTGTTCTTTCATTCCACGTGAATGTGTGGAGAAGGGGTATGTTAAATACAAGTACAAACGCTTTCCGTTTTCCGGTATCGATTGGTCGGGCCTGCTGAAATCCGACTTGAGCGTTGACGGTCTGTCACATTTCACGCTGACACTAAGCGAACACTGGGCGCATACACACATCCACATACACTCACACGCAGGGCTCACCATATTATCGACAGATCCGAGTCAGGAGTACAGTCGAGTAGAGCACATTGAAGGTAAGTTGTGGTAGAAAACTACTCAGGGCAGGAAAATTAGACCGGTTTTCAGTGGTATACTCAGAGGCGGGGTCATTCCATAAGATCGTGTTAATTTTAGCCGTGGTTCTTTCTTTGTAATTTTAGGTTGACCACTTTTTATCTTTCTCTGTGCGCTTTGCTGTTTGCCCCTTTCCAGTTGGGAAAACATTACCGGGTCACCCGAACTCAATGAAATCACCACAAATAAGTTTTTTAAAAGCGTTTTTGTTTTGTTACTATTAACCAAGCAATTTAAAGGGATTCGAGGCGTGGGTGGCTAGCTACGGGGATTTTTCTCTGTGTTGGTCGGTGGAGGAGGAGGGGTTGGTATGGCTTGCCAAGCTAGCGAACGACGTTACGCAGACTAGCTTAACAAGTTTAAATGGTTGTTAAAGTGAACAAAGTTGCCTTAAACTCAGCTCGGGGATAAATACGGCTACGAGAAAGCGAGTGAATATGCTAACACGGTTGTTGTGCGATTAGAATAAGCGTATTTACCACCGTATGCTATGCGCACGAACGTTAGCATGTCCCCCAACGTTAGCCTCCTGTGAGCTAGCGAGCCATGGTCGCACCAACTACTCGGTTGTTATGAACGGAACGTCGCTGTTGAGATGATATTTAACGTTAGTGTTTTGAGGAAAATGCTTCATATATATACGCTTTTAGACCTCAGTTGTTGACCCCTAGCCACAGTTATGTTTCCTTAGAAACACGAGTTATCGACGGTATCTCCAATAGACAGCGTTGTTTAGTTGTTGAACCAGTTTGGGGAATCACGCTGTGTTTAGTAACATTACTCAGACCAGCTTGAGGGAAGTAGCTACAACACACACATGTTTGTCAAAATAAGCATTGGCGCTGAACATTAAGTGTTTGTGTAAACAGTCTAACAGAGTGCCCCACATCTCAGTTTAACTGTTTACCACTCTCCAACTTTGTATTTTTAAACAGTGGCTAAAAGCTTCTTCTGTGAGAGGAAACGAGAGAAAAAACGCAGAAAAAAAGAAACAGAGGAAATCCCCCGAAAGGAAATGCCAATCGCAGCCGCTGGACAGCCAACGACTCAGGAGCCAAGAGTTTGCCCCCGACTGCCCTCCACCCCGGAGCCTGTCCCCAAAGGGGCTGATTTATTCGACGAGGCGGGGGCGGCGGAGTCGGCGGAGCGAACAGAGTACGGGGGCGCGGAGGGGGCCAGAGGACTCGGGGGCTATAGTTACAACCAGAGCGGCGCTAGGGGCTTTGTACAGCCCGGATCCATCAACGGCTCTCCGCCGCAGTCCCCAGCCGCGTCTTCCTCTTTTCTATTCCACCCCCACCAAATGGCCATGGAGCCCCCAAGGACTCGATCGCGTTCTCGGTCTGGATATTACCAGCAGTATGGTGGTGGGAATGGCAACGGAATTACCAGCAGCGGAGTCATGGGATCTAACCATCACCACCACCACCATCAGCAACAGCAGCTACATCCACAGCAGCAGCACGGTGCCGGTTGCGCACCACTTGGAGCTCACAGCAACCACTCGGAGAACCAGCTGCGAGCCCCGGGAAGTAACGCCTCTCCCGGCATTCAGAGACTTTCTTCGGTTCCCGGAGCGCACCGCATCCCGGCGGCAGGTAAATGCCCCCAGTTGTCATTTCTACTCTCTGTGTGCGGTAGTGTACCCTCGACCAAGAGAATGAGAGGAATCACACGTTTATTGGACTTCATTTAAGCACGTTGCAAGCAAGTTGAAGTGATAGAAGTCGATGTGCTTAATACATCGGGGAGGTTTTGACAGTAAAATTGAGAGAAGGAGGGTGTGTTCCTGGGGTAGGCATAACAAAATTGTCTGTTAACACATTTCTTGTGTTCTAATTAGACGGGGTGTTTTATGTGCTGGCCACAGAGCTGCAGTGTGGATGTGCTGCACAGTTAGCACATACAGTAGGTAAATGAACAACAGCAGTCTGTGGTGTGGACTGGGTTCGCCTCAAGCTCATTGAACTGCTGTGCATAGTTAGTTACCCAGACCGTGTTTCTTAAGACACTGTGGCATATCCACTTTTAGTCAACTACACAAATATTGATGTAGCTAGGTTACAAGCCTCACAGTGTATACAGACTGATCTTTGTCTGAAATAAGTATGATCTATTCTTTTAAAAAGACTCTCGCAAGTACATGGGGTACACATGATGGCTAAATAAGTGAGGGGTTTTGTGGCCTACAACTGTGAAATTGTTAACAAGAAATAAGACAGAAATTAGGCAGGTTGTTTTCACACTCACATAATAAAATCATAGTACTTGATGTATGTACATGACAAAATGTGATGTTTGTGCTGACCATGGCCTCTATAATAACAGACTAAGAGTAAGGGCATATGCTGTTTCAGTTGGTGGGGGGTAGCTATCAGCGTAAGCCATGCTTTGATATTTGTGCTTCACTGCAAAGCAAAACTTCGTGAGAGTGTCCATGGTGTGCTGGGTGTAGAATACATGTGGGGGCACTCTCACACAGCAAATCCAGTGCAGCGAACCACACAACATGGAAACAGCACAGCTAGAGTTTCACATTCAGCAAGGCATGGCAAAGCTTTTCTTTCAGAACACTAACAGGCTTATCAGGTTAGGAAAATGCTTGGTCAGTAAATGTCTCCTGTGGTGCTTTGGGGAATATTTTCTAAGTGGTAAATTTCAAACAAAGACCTCCTCTGGACTCACAGCCTGTAGGTTGTCCAGTAATGTGTGTGTCCAGCTTTGTATGGTCTTGCTGGGTTAGATGGAGTCAAGCTCTGTTTGTATGTTTGTGATAAAAAGAGAGACAAGGAACTCAGTCAGAGTATTAGAAAATGACTAAAAATACAGGTGCCAAGTCACAATGCATCGCCACAAAAGGTAAACTTGTTATTCAGTTTGCTGTGACCTACAACCCACAGTCTGCCATAGTAGCTTGGCTATGACATGTAGGATAGCACAAATCAATGGATAGAATGACTGTATTGTATTTCCATCCAAATGGATTTCGATCTGAAGGGGGAGGCACTGTCTAGAAACTCTGTAGACTCTCAGTTATTATCTGGATTAATTTCAATTAGACCTGAAATGCATAGCACACAAAAGAACAGAAAGAATACAGGTGTGTGTACGTGTGTACACATTTGTATTTGTACTCTGTGTAAGTAGCAGAAATAATAATCTGGGTGCAGCAAAAGTGCAAGAATGAAAAAAACTTCATTTAGTAGCTGTGAAGAGCTTCAAAAGTAGAATGGTTGCTTCATTTTGAAATGACAAAAATAAGCACGTTTGTTTTATTCTCGAGGGTTATTTACATTGTTAACTTAGCCCGAGGAAGCCTTAGGGATAATTTATACTTGAAAATTCTCATAAACAAGTGAAGCAGCTGGCTAGCTGGACCTTTCCCAACACTACACACCTTTTATTAGACCCTCTTTCCATTCCCAGAATGGGTCCTGTTTGTTGGGAGAGAGTGAGAGAGAAGGGAGATATACTTAGTCCATTCTTCCCATGCTAGTCACCTGCGTTTGGCATGAAAGCTAATGATATCCTGTACTCTTCAATCCCTCCCTCTCTTTCTCCTTCTTGTCGTCTATTCTAAATCTCTGTCACAGCCTGTCCTCAGTAAGTCACATTCATTTCTCCCTCCCCTTTAGATCAGTCAACCCTTTTTGTACCCCTCCAGTCCATTTTCCCTGGCCTCCTCCTCCACATTTGTTTAATGGAGGCATCGTTTTAATGGACTGCCCAAAGCAGCTGAGGGGCAGACGCTCCAGCTACTCTACCTTTACCCCACCACTCCACTCCTATCCTATTCTCACATCCTTCTGTCTGCAACAGTAGTGGAAACATGCACTCTGTTTTTTCCCTCTTCTTTGTCTTGTCGCACAGCACCCCCCCCCCCCCCCTTTGGAGAGAAACTCTTCCACTTGGTTTGACCAAGTAGCAGGGCTTCCCTGTTACTCCATCACTCCAAATAAACAACAAAGTGGTGACTTTGGTCCGCCAGACAAGATCCTGGGGATAGAGGATGATGACTTCAAATTAGCTTGAAATCCAAGGGAAAATTAAATGTATAGGAGGGAGTGGGAGAGCATGCCAAAGTTCACTAAAAAGCCTTAAGTACGGTCAGTACTGAGACAATAGAAGATGAGGACCATTGAGGATGTTAACACTGAACTGGAAAAGAGCTGAAGAACAGGGTGTTAAAATAACAAAGCGTAGGACAAATGGTAAAAGGAGGATGTGAACAAGTTTCATGGAATAGGGCGGACTGTGGCGGATGTCATGAGTATTATTGTGAGGAAGCATGCTTCAGACAGCAGTTAAGTGTGCCAGGGAGGAGGCGTGGATACAGTTTGAGGCATGGTAGAGGGTGGGAGTGAAGGCTGAGGCCCAGACCAGAGGCAGTAAGTTAGTGAGTGTAGTTAAAGGTATGTGTGAGGAAGGCATGAATGCATGTTGAGTGATTTAAGGAGAAGAGGGAGGATGGGAGGGAGGGAGAGGTTGTTTGCTCCAGCTGTTTGCAGGTTAGCCTCCTGTCCCTGTTGATATAACTGGGAATGTCCAGTGGATGTGGCTTGGTGGTGTCATGGGTGCAAATCTGGGGTTCCAAAGTCCACTGGATGTAGTTCAGAAGGAGTATGTCTTCAGGCAGCTGAATTTGTGTTATTTTGTAGCTAACTCTCACCGACTGGACTGGAAACTACATGTTATCTTCATATGGTTATGTCAAAACCTACACTGTAGGTATCTGCTGGTAACTCCTTGAATCAATTTTAAGTCCAGTTTGAAGATGAGCCACATATACCAACTGCTCTACCCTTTCTTGGTCTTTCACTTGTGTTTGAAGCTCTAGTTGCTTCTGTGTACCAACAGTTTCTTACCACCTTCAGCTTTTTGCTTGTCATTTCAACATACCGTCTGTGTTCTTCCTTATTTCCATCTCTTGTTGTCCGCTTCCTGCCTCTGTTGTAACTGTTATGCAAAGTAAGTTGGTGCCGTACACATGGACAGCACCCCACTGCAAGCCTGTGTTGATGTTGACTGAAGTAGTAAATACGTTCATTGTGGTTGTTTTGTAGTCTTACAATTGTAAGAAAACAAGCTTTGTTTGTTGTGTTTTGGCAAAACAACAATTGTTGACAGTGGCAATACAGTCGGGCAGCAGAGAGGTAGAACATGCTGCAGGAATTCTTTGAGAGGCTTCAGCAAAATATTTCTATGAATAAGTTTCTACTGTGATACTGTTTTGTGTTGTGCAAAGGTGCCACCATGAGCAATTGATTCTCAAAGGTTAGATTTTGTTTTATATGATATTTTGAGTTGAGTTGTCCTCATTTATGTTTGACTTTATTTTTGAATAAATAGAATGAGGGTGCTTATTTAGGCACTCATTGGTGGTCTGTTTAGACCAGCAGACTGACACCTCTCAGTTTATGAAGCTTTTTGCATTTCAAATCAGCTGTAACATATTATGTGTGGAGCGTGCACTGTGTTATCATCGCCTGCTATGTAGATAAGTGTTAATTTCACCCAAGAAATCAAGTTTGTCAACAAATGTCAGTGCTTTGGTGTGCCATTGTTTAGTGGGGCATCTCTCTTTTCTTGTTTTTAAATTTCCTGATTGCACAAGCCTTTTCAGACAGTCCACATAGGTTGGTTGTGTATGCTGTGCAAGAGCCTTAGTAATCACATGTGTCTGTTTGCGTGTTGTCACTGTCGTATTTCCTTCATCTAAATAAAGTGACACCTACCTTTTTATTATTATCATCATGCAGCCATGTAGTGCAGTAACTGTGGTTGCTTGAGCTGAAGAATACCAAAGAAAAGAATGAATTCAAATTCAGAATAAATATGTGTATTTCATTTGAAATATTCTCCATTTCTGATGTGCAGGCGCGTATCCTGGGCCTACAAATTGTGCAGTTGTTACCCCAAAGACACAGAATGAGTACATTTCTTGCAAGCCATTTCCATTTAGCTCCTCAGAATGTTTTGTCAATGAGTTGATAGCTCAGTTAGTGGTGATTGCATCAGTATTTATGATGGAAGAGGAGAATTAAGACTGTCATCTGTTTCTGCCTTTCTGTCCATTACTTTCTTTGCCCTAACACTCCCTCTGAGCTGGTTTCTGTCTTTCATTGTGGGATAAGGAGGAGAGGGCGATTGTGAGGAAAGGAGGAGTGTGAGAAATAGTAAGGAGTGTGAAGGAGTGGTTGGCTCTGTGTATGTTCATGCACCTCTGCTGACTCTGTGTGTGTGTGTGTGTGTGTGTGTGTGTGTGTGTGTGTGTGTGTGTGTGTGTGTGTGTGTGTGTGTGTGTGTGTGTGTGTGTGTGTGTGTGTGTGTGTGTGTGTGTGTGTGTGTGTGTGTGTGTGTGTGTGCGCGCGCGCACACGCTTTGTTTCGTTGGTGCCTGTGGGTGGGCTGGGAGCAGGAACAGGACTGTCAGAAACACGCATACATACAGAATGATGTCACTGTAGAAACTTTACTGCTCTAAGAAGTTGACAGAAGTGAAAGCAAGAGAGATGTACATCATGTGCAATTGCAGTGTTGTGTGCATCAAGCCAGCTGTGATTGGTTAGTCAAAGAAGGACACAATCGCCCAGCATTTATTTTCTTATTTATCAAATTTATATACTTGTATATTCGGGTTGAAAACAGGTTTCGTTTGATTCCAGTGCATTCTCCTTTTGCCCGAAGCAATGCTGCTGCCTGTACACAGAAGAACTTCATGATCAAGTATGTTGAGAGCAAAAACCTGCATATGTTCTGTGGAATGCAGAAGCAGTTTTCTGACTTGAGAACAAGTGCAGGATGGACGCGCAACCTCAAAGACTGTAGCAGTAACAGAACAGAAAGGAGGATAATGAGAAAGGTAATGAGGAAGGAAAGAACAATAAATAGATGGAGGAGGACAGTGCAGTGGGAGAGAGGTAGAATCGTTCCCATTTCTATATGTGCATACACACACACACACACACACACACACACACACACACACACTTGCCGCACGGCCTGTACGAGGCAGTGTTAGGCAGGTAATGGCTAGGCAGGCGTTACATGCTTGCCTATTTTCAGCCTGTATGCCAGCTTGTTACTCGACTCTGCTTTGCGCGAGAGTGTGAAGTGTGCTGTGACATGTGTTCAGGAGGCGGGGTGATGTGAGAGGTGCGTATATATGTGTGCCTGCGTTCCTATTACACATATGTTGGGCTGAAATTGTCTTTACTTCCTCTACATGTTATGTAAATTGGTACAAGTTCAGGAAACAAGGTTTCTGTGCTGTTGAGTTTTTAAGCAAGCCTGTCACTTATCTATCATCTTATCTATCCAACCACCCTTTCTATTCACCCGCTTTCTCCTGTGTTTTTCCAGTTTGACACCAGAAAGGAAGACTAGTTTAATAGAGAAAGACTGCAAGAGAGAGGGTGATGGAGATCATGGACTGAGATGATGCGATAGGGAAAGCAAGGAAATGTGGATGCTGTGAGATAAAGCAGCAGGAATATATGGGAGAGAGACAGGCTGGCAGATAGGGAAATAGATCGGTGGCAGGGAGGGATGGTGATGAAGTGATGGAGAGAGTGAGGAGGAGGAGGATGTGTGAGGAGGGTGTCTGAGCTGACTGTGGCGGGGGGATGAGAAAGAGAGAGGTGGAGGAAATGGATAGAAATAGCTGATGCACTCTGAGGCTTACAGAAAATCAATAGCAGTCAAGAGGGGAAGCCACAACCCCCACCCTGCTCTCACTCTCTCTCTCCCCCTTTCTGACTGCCCTCTCACCCTCTACTGCTCTCTCCTCCTCCAGTCGTCTTCCCTGTGTTTTTTCCTCATCTCCCATCTCCCTTTCCTCCTCAGTGCTCTCACTCGTTCATGTGCATTTCTAACCTTGTCCTCTTCTTCTGTACCACCACTTTGCCTTCGTCTTGTCCCACACATGCTCTTCCCTGGTCGTTTTGCTCCTTCACGCTCCCTCTTCATTCTCACCTCCCATCACTATGCTCTGGCCTCGTCTTTTATCCTCTTTCCAATACATCCTCTTTTCTCCTCCAGGCTTGTGGTGTGCCTTAGATGGAAAAACAGGGGTCATGGACATCCATTTCTTGCCAAAACAAACCCCTGAAGTAGATGGTAATTTTGTGCAGCCATCAAGGGTGTGGTTGGGTGTGAAAATATGAACTTCTCCACATTGTTAATTCAGCTAACTGACTGTAGATTACTTTTTCTTATATTTGTATAATTATCATGCTCCACTTTTTTACATTAACACTCAAACAGCAGGAAATGCTGATTGGGCAGCACAGAATTAAATCGGTCAATCTGTGTGCTGTAAATTTGACACTTCAGCACAAGATTAAACTCTCAGAGTTGAGACAGTGGATTGTGGTGTGCTGTTTTTGCTCGGCTTGTAAAGTAGTCCTTGTGTATTTTTAGGACTGTCAAGATATTTCATGTTATCTGCTTATCACAGCAGAAAATAAGATGAAATTATGGAATTAAGTTCATAGTTATCTCCATCATGTTGACCTTAATTACTCTCGCAGTGCTCAAAGTATGGTGCCATGTATTGAAACAAAACAGAATGTTTTTTTATATCTTGATGACAACTTTACCTTCCTCTCATCCCAACTCTACCTACCTGTAGTGGTTAAAGCATGCACATCCCTTCTGAGCTCATTTTGTATTCCATCATGCTTAGGAAAGTGTTAAAATTGCACTTTGCAAATCCTATTCATTTCACCAGAAGTGAAAATTTCTTTCTCAAATTACAGGTAGTACAAGATAACGGTTTAAAAATCTTCAAATAGTTTCTGTAAATGACACCTGTCCATGAAGAACATATTTGTAAAGCTTATGATGGTTTCAGGTAATACATGCCCATGTTCATTTTGGATGTTCTTTTCTTTATAGGGAGAATGAGAAGGATTTTCCAAAAAAATGTAGTCTCATACTCATCAGTGCAGACTCATACAAATAATCCTACTCATCGCTGACGCGCTAGAGGTGTGGCAGTGTCTATATCTGCAGAGAAACCGGCCTTCTGCCTGTATTTCCTTATTTTGCTGTTTTCAGGACATTTCTGGGCACCAGCCTTTAGGCAGTGGCTGTGTAGCCCCCAGCCATTAACAGCGCACACGGTGTGATGGTGGGACTGTATAAAAACGTAGCGACCAAGTGTCAGATTGTAAGCACTCATCAAAGAGGAGCTGTTGAGCCGTGGAGGAGAGGGCAACTCTGAATGCTGTGTTTACAAATTGTCCTCATTCCGCCTTTAAGTAAAAGTGCAGTTTTCCTTCATTAAATCTCATTGCTCCAATTTTACAATTATTAATGTTTCATTGAATTCAAACCATGAATTCTCTCCTCCACCCAGCCACTTCCTTGTACAGCGTCAGCCGTGTGTGCACAAGTCTCCTTAATGTGTGGGTGGTACGGCTGTCGAAATTGGCCAAAATCTGATTATTCCTTCTTAAACAGAAAAACAAACAAACAAAAAACACATAGGTTCGAACCAGTTGAATATCTGTTTTTATGCATTATGTTTCCAAGAGGGAAAACCAGTAATCGGGACATACTACGTGTATATTATTTAACATAAACATGACTTTTAAAAGATCTACACACCTACACATTACAGAATAAACTAATAATGTCCTATACCGCATGGTTGAATTATTCACTCATATCAGTTTGACCTACATTACATTTTCAATCAGATTGTTTATCTAAGTGTCTGACAACAGTATGGAAAACATCCCAACAGATACAGACCTTTTTGTTATAGTAAGATGTATTTTGATTAACCAGAATCAGCCGTTACATCTTGCCAAAGCCACCAGGCTCCATCCACAGAAACAGTAATTTTATCATCGTAAAACACGCCGTATTCAAACGCGACAAAGACAAAATAAATCCCCCCAAAACCTTCTTGGTTCGCCTTTTCACTGTTCCAGCAACCATCGCTAACTCTGGATCTGTTGAAATAAATTCTTAATTCAACGAATCCGGAGAGGAACAAGTGAGAGGGCGGACATCAGAGAAGCAGTGAAAACAGCGTGTAGAGCCGGAATATTTTCACATCTAACTCAGGAATTATTTGCAGCTGACTTTATGACAGAAGCGATTTAAATTTGTCGGACATTAACAGATTATCCTGGCTGGGAAAAAACCCCCAAAATGTTAATTAGTGGACAACAGAAACTGGTTTTGTGACTCCTGTTCGTCATTCAGTGCATCTGCTGCAGTGTTGCTGCTTTTTTCTTCCACAATGAAATATTAATTTTCACAATTGAATGGATGGATTCTTTTCCAGGTCCCATATATATGTTAGAATTTACTGTACTGTCTGTACTGTGCTACTAGTTGCAAAGTGTTCATGCAGACAGCTCACTGTTTTTTGTCTTCAAGTCTCACTGATGTGATCCACTGTGTCTGTTCTGCTTCTTCAGCTGTGCTGTTGTCTCAAAGTCCGGCTTTGACTTTTATCTCTTTACCGTTGGACTAAGACCATACAAGCACACAAATCATGAATGCAGGCAAATCTCACCATTGAGTCAGGCTCAGCAGTCGAGCAGTGACTCATGTACTGTATATATCACAAACAAGAAGACCTTGTGTTGTGCAGAATCTCTGACTGTGAAATGAGTCCTATATGAGAAAATCTTTCACATTAACATATTTAAGTTTATATTATTTATTAAATCGCCCATATTAGCATTTTTGAAAACTTCCAACATGTAGAAGACGAAATGACTGGGTCCACACATGCATTGAAATTCATGCTGCAGTCCTCATATTCAACTTTCCTGGAGGCCATAAGTGTGGAAACTAAATTGTGTGTACTGAGCTGAGTGCAGTCTGTTAGTCCAACAGTGGACATGATGTCATCGAAACATTTTAAACCTGTTCTGTAGCTTCTGTATTGTGCTCTATAGAGTGACTCCAGCTGAATGACTCGTCTCTGACTCAATTTACCACACTCTGACAATGTGCAAGTGAGACCATATTCAGGGAGGGAGCTGGATTTTTGCCTATTGTGATCGGTGAATGAGTGTTGTACAGAAGAGAGCTATGCAGCCGGCGAGTCCCATGAACGCTTGAACAGTACTCCGTCCCAAATCATCTCGGTGGAAATAGCCTTTTAGTCGGTTTTCACTCCACTAATGTAAGCTTTACTTACCTCAACCTTTTTCAATCCATTTATTTTGCCTGCTCTGGGGATTGGAGTATGAGAGGAAATATTTTTTTAAGGATTGAGGAATTCAGTTGTGAAAACCTTACTCTGTCTGCCTCTTCTCTCTTTCTCTCTCCCCTCTCTTCTTTGTTGTCAATCACAGATTTTCTTCAAAGAGGGAGGTTGTGAGCAGGAAAAAATCCCACAAACAGACAGCCGAGAGGTGAAAAATGCTCTTTTAAAAGGCTCATTTTGCATCTATGCCCTTCTACTTTAGCTTTTTTCCTGTCTATCGTAAAGGTAGCCTCTTCTGGAGTGCCCTTGGGAGTGCTTACCCTTGGTGTGTATACCACTGCTACCATCTGTGGTGAGGACGTCCCCAGCCAAAGACGTGTCCATGAACAAAGGGCAAAACAAAAGCCAGAATAAATAGAAAAGACAATAAAAAGATGAAAGGATTGTTGAAAAACAAAAGAGTAAAAGTCTTAGCTGTGATGCAAGCAGCGGTGTCATCAGAAAGCTTCTCTAATCCAGGATTACTGTGTTTATTTTGTCTGTGTGCGTGTGCATGTGCGCACACACATGCTTACATCTACTGCCTCTGATCTGAGACAAGAGCATACCATATGGGTTTCAGTCACTTTGTGCTGCACGCACGGTCAGCACAAACATGACACTTCTCACAAACATGTTTTTGTTGTTTTTTGCTGTTGTGTATTAAATGTAAATTGTACAAGAACAATAAACAACAAGATTAAATGTACTGTACCTAGATTAACAGGGGTCTCCCCACAATGCCTGGATATGATGATGCTATCAGTTTCATGAAAAGGTATTGCCAGTATGTTTTGTATGCTGCGTTGTGGAGGTCTGTGTGTCAGAAACACATTGATTGGTGGCTCAAATGGAATCATATTTTGGAAAAAACACATACGCGTTATTACACTGTTGACTTCACATGAAATGTCATATCTGGTGGAGAATAGGCCTCTATGAAAATTGACATTTTTAGTATCATTTGGAGAAGTGACAGTTTCAAATGCCTCAATGTATTATTTAGGAAAATGAGCTGTTGCTCTGCTCGAATCAGAGATACACTGTAACTAATCACTTTCTATTATGTTTTGATGTATTTTTCACTACAAATTTTTTTTAATGAATTCTTTCATGGCCATCAGATGTGTTACAGCTACAAAATAAAGAACATGTACAGTCCCTAGGCAACACTTTATATGAATGTGTATGTAATAAGCACTGAGCTTGACAGATTTAGGTTGTCTCACTGTGTGACCTTGTAATCTGCTCTTACCGTCTCTGTGTAGGGGCCTCTGGTGGATCCTACCACTGCCACCCAGACCTTGCGTATGGAGAGGAGAGTGATAAGGTAAGCTATGTACCCTTTTACATACTTATGTTCATACCAACACAACTAATACAGGGATTGTGTGTGTGTGTGTGTGTGTGTGTGTGTGTGTGTGTGTGTGTGTGTGTGTGTGTGTGTGTGTGTGTGTGTGTGTGTGTGTGTGTGTGTGTGTGTGTGTGTGTGTGTGTGTGTGTGTGTGTGTGTGTGTGTGTGTGTGTGTGTGTGTGTGTGTGTGTGTGTGTGTGTGTGTGCGTGTGTGTGCGTGTGCTTGAGTCTCTTGCTCTTGTTTCAGAGAACAGGAGGTGTGAATGTTGTAGTCAGTAAACTACACTGGATGACTGGATTTATTTGATTGCGCTGCTGTGGTAATGAACTCTAGTAATGTACAATATTGACTTATTGTGATGTGGAAAATCCAGTCAGAAAGACGTGCAGATACGATCTGATCCACAGATTATTTTCTCCTGTTTTGCCATTTAAAATATATTTTTCTTTGAAAACTTTAAGTCAAAGTGACACATTTGTTTGTTTAAATGAAATGTATTCACATTCTTTTATTCTGAAATAAACCCATGAAACACATGCAAGGCCTGAGATAACTAAATGAAATACTTAAAAATAACATCTTCTTTCTGCGTCCTTTTCAATGATGGAACTTGGGCTATTTTGGTTGAAGCTTTAGCTTGGAGAAACACTTGATGTTGTCCACTACATCACATTCTCACACTGTTTATCATGTTTGTTGTGTTTAAACTTTTAACAGTTGTACCTCCTTGAGAAAGTCCAACACAGCAACTCTGTTGCAACTCTGCTTTACATTTCACTGTATACATGATATACATTATACAAGTTTAGAGAGCCTTCAGCAGCATAAACCTTTAGCGCGTGTGCCCCCCAAAGATGGAGACATGCAAAGTGTGCTTGTTTGTTGTTTAAACATAGCATATTATGGTCACATCGCTCCAGGTTTTTGTTTGTCTTTCTTTATCCAGTTTTGGAAACTTTTTGTTTTATCAGCTAAGTACTGGATGATACATCCATCTACCCCTCATATCTACAATTTCAACACTAATGTTTTTCCTTTTCCAATGGGTGTGCTAAGTCTTTATTGGAAACTATTAACTTAAATCCATATGGGGAAAATTAGCAACATGTATATTTTCGGCATGGTATTACTGATAATTTCAGCAATCCGACCATGTCAGTGGTGGGAGTATTGTAAAAATATACTCATGTAGTTCATATAAGCATGATTTAAAACCCACCAGAGTATAAAAGTCTACTACGTCAATAGGATGGCCTGTATAAAAAGCAAGCAGATGAAGCAAAAAACAGTGGAGGAGAGGGGAGGCAGGATGCTGAGGAAGGTGTTGCAGAAAGCTAGGAGGGATAGACGGAAGGGAGGGTAGGCCAAAAACAGGGAGGGGGTATTGCTAATGATTTCACCTCCAGCTGTGGGACTTGGTTGGAGCAAGAGAAGGGAAAGGAGGGGAAGGAGTGAGGGAGGAGGGGAGGAAGGGAGGAACAGTGGCAGAGGAAACAAAATGGGCTTTGAAATCTTGTTGATGGAAAGAAAATAAGTGGGGGAGGGAGAAGTGTTTGAGTGTTAGTGGAAGTATGTCTGCAAATATTAATGAATCTGTAAAAGCAAATGACCATATTTGCTCAGTGTGCACATTCATGCACCATTAATAGCACATGAATGCTGGAAAAGAGAGACCTACGCTCTGTTGTATTTTTTAGGCGTGTGTGTGTTTACATGCACTCTGTGAGGCTCTCTTTATTTTGGTTCTCAGCAGTGACAGCGAAGCCACAACAGCTGCCGGCCACAGTTACTCTGTGTGTGTGTGTGTGTGTGTGTGTGTGTGTGTGTGTGTGTGTGTGTGTGTGTGTGTGTGTGTGTGTGTGTGTGTGTGTGTGTGTGTGTGTGTGTGTGTGTGTGTGTGTGTGTGTGTGTGTGTGTGTGTGTGTGTGTGTGTTTGTGTGTGTGTTTGTGTGTGTGTGTGTGTGTGTGTTCTGCCCTGTACCCAGTGAGATCTACACATGTTTGTATGTATGTATGTATGTGTGCGTGCGTGTGCATGCACATGCATGAGTGGATGCGTGCATATCCCAAATGTGGACATGGTGAAATAGAATGTGGATGGGTGTGTCTGTACTCGTGCTTCAGGATATCTGTCCAGCTTGGTGTGTGCACATGCTGAATGTGGACACAGTGAAAGGAATGGAGGGTGTGTATGTGTGTTTGGTCCCAACAATGTGAGCACTGCAGAATGTGCTGTAATATCAGCCACAGAGCAGTTCACAATGTTTCTGGGCCGTGCTGGGAAGCCACTGTGTGTGTGTGTGTGTGTGTGTGTGTGTGTGTGTGTGTGTGTGTGTGTGTGTGTGTGTGTGTGTGTGTGTGTGTGTGTGTGTGTGTGTGTGTGTGTGTGTGTGTGTGTGTGTGTGTGTGTGTGTGTGTGTGTGTGTGTGTGTGTGTGTGTGCGCGCGTGTCTGTCTGCCTGCCTGCCTGCCTGTCTGTTTTCGAGTCTTTGAAAGTCAGCATGTCTTTTTTTTTTTAATTTTTCTGGCTTTAGTGGAAACGTGTGGACCAGACATGAGTGTATATGTGCATTACAAGCACTCTATTAGAACATAAGGCCATGTTAAGGCATATTGCTTGAGGACACACACACGCACACACACACACACACACACACACACACACACACACACACACACACACACACACACACACACACACACACACACACACACTCCTTTGTCTGAAACAGCTCCCCTCCCACTAACGTGGGGAGACAGGCCCATCAAACTTTCATACTAATGGACAATAGTCTGCATGTGTTAAGACAGTGTGTGTGTGTGTGTGTGTGTGTGTGTGTGTGTGTGTGTGTGTGTGTGTGTGTGTCCTGTCTTAGAACTTCTTGTCTTGTCACCTCAGATTTCAGGGCGGGGTCTCGGGCAGGACAGATAGATAGACAGACAGACAGAGGAAAAGGAGGGGAGGGAGCTAGAGGGAGAGGGGACTGTAGAGGGGTTCAGCTTATCTGATGGAAGGAAAGGGGGGGATGGGAGGAGGATGTTGAGGAGCATTGGGAGTGTGTGAGGAGTGTTAGAGGAGGGAATGTGTCAGGCTCGGGATGGAGAAGGCTGGCTTAGATATGAAAATGGGCACAGGAGATGTCCCTAGGGTGTTGAGGCTAGGCTGGTAGAGACGTTTTGGGGTGTCAGGTCGGAAGGGAGGGGGTTGTTATTCAGAGGAACAGAGAGGTTTGGGGGTGGGGTTGAATTGCTGGTGGCCTCCATCCTGTGTAGAAATGGGCATAGAGTGTGCCTTCCATATCATTTTTGATAAAATAAACCATAAAAAAGTTCAGTTTCTTACCTTTTTAACCAAGTGACACGTGTGTTACAGATCTAGTGTTTCTTGCTGATATTACTTTTTTGTCCGATGTACCTAAAGGAATATGTAGAACTGTTAAATGTGTCTTTCTATGGACATGTTTTCTGAAATAGAAGGTCAAATTGCGTTGGAACATTACAGACTTCGACAAAGTATGTTTATCTTGTAGAGAGTCCTGACCTTCACCTCTCGGTACTACCTAAGTACTACCTCAAACATTGCCGATATAAAATTCTGAGCTACGAAGGACTCAAATTTTAACTGCAAGGCTTTCTTTTTGACTGTGAAAGAGACAGGATTTTTATGTTTGAAAGTTAGGGTCAGTGTGTTCAGATTCATAGCATGTCTGCATTTTTTAGATGGGTATTAAGTACCCTTGTTTGAATGTTAAAAGTTTTCATATTTTGAATAAAATTCACTTTCTAAAAGTAATTGAAAGTGTGTCAAGACCAAGCAAGTAAAGACTGCGACTTGTGGGAATGATCTCGAAATGTGTTTAAGCACATATAGTATGAATAAGAAAAGTAAAAAATGGATATCTTTGTCTGTTATTTGAACATTTTTGGGTCATTTCCAACCCCTTTGCCAATGCACAATTCAAAAACTGGCTGTCAAAGAAATTATACCATTACTTCCAGAGAGAACAAGAGAACAAAAATGCACTTTGGATGATGGAAAGGGCAGGTAAGGATGCCTGAAGATGTAATACAGTTTTGAAGGGGTTGCAGATGCACCACTCATCTTGGACATAAATGCTCAGGTATGGTAATTTACGCGGCTTATAAAAAACACAGGCACACACAGACACACACACTCAAAATCATTGTGTATAACCCTGGCTACGACCTAAATTTGTTCTGTCATTTAGGGTCTGGTGTGCCCTGAGGCTCCACCAAGCTTCACCTCTCTTTCATCTCTCCCTGTCTCATACACTCATTCTATCTCTGCTTCTCTTTCCTTCCATTGCCCCTTCCTTTTCTGCCCCCTCCTGTCTTGTAGTCCACTCTGGTCAAGACTAAATGAAGTCATTATGACTTTTTGTCTTTCCCATAAGCTTGTCCAGCTCAGGTCACGCCCAGTGCTAGTGAGCGATGGAGCTGTGAATGTACAGGGCATTTGTTCCTACAGTCAAAATACATTTTGTTCAGGTTTGTAGCAACAGTAGAATCTGCTTCAAAGAGCTTCAGAAGGTATTCTTCTTTATAGGCTGTAGACCTCAAACAGTGGCAGCTGCCCATGTGTGAATGTGAATTTGCGCATGTCTGCAGGCGTTTCCATAACTGTGTGTGTTTCTGCAGCCTGCTCTCCAGCTGTTTCCTGTTAGGTATCACACTGCTCTCAAGGTTGCTGAGCTGTGTATGTGTCCGTACGTGTGTGCATGTGCGCGTGTGTGTTAAAAGTCACAGCCGCTGAGTCATTTTTATCACACTTTAACAACGTGTCTCTCCCACGAAGAGGGGAGGTAGAAGCAGGGATCAAGTAAGTAGAGGAAAAAAAGTGATGAGATTGTAACTGTGAGGAAGTGAGTGTATGTGTGTGTATTTGTTTGTGTGTGGTGTCTCTTAAAGAACCAGCGTGTTCTTCAGAGCACAGCTAAGGTCCGCGAATGACTAAGAACTGACACATGAACGTGTGTGTTCTTGCCTCACCAAGTGCCAAAGTGTGAGAGTCACTGTTTGACTGTAAGTGAAGTGAGTCACAGATGAGTTGAGTATATGATAACTTCTTAGTCAGTCTAAACCTTGATGACTACATCTTCAGCTATGTCACTGTTCTTGTGTGTGGCCTTTTTTTTTGTCTCCGAGAGAGAGAATATTTGTGAAGATATCCTGTTAAGGGTGTGTATGTATGACTCGCACATGGGCCTGTAAGTGCTTGTCTTGCGTTTGCATTTCCTCACTCCAAGAGGAAGTGACTTTGAACCCTCAGGGCTGTAGAGTGCTGGTGGTTTAATATGCTCTCTTTCACACACACAAGCACAAATGCAAATAAGCAGACACACACATACACATACACACAGACGCACTGGATCATACAGGAAATGCCATGAGTCACAAAGGAACTTGGTGTCTATGCAGTGGTATGGATTGTAAGCCAGAGGGACTGTAAAGCATGGTGAAATTGATTTGATCCGAGTGCTATGGGTCACTAACCACAATACCCATCCACTCTCCCTCTCTCCTTTTCTTTCCTCTTTTTCCTCCTCCGTTTTCCACCCCTCCCTCTGCAGAGTGAGGAAAGCCCCAGTCCAAAGCGCCAGAGGCTGTCCAGTCAGTCTGTCTTGGAACAGCTAACCTCATCCGCTCCCCCACCATCCACCCCATCTCCCCCCATCCGGCCCTGGGAGTCAGCACCCCCAAGTCGGAGACAACCTCACCCCCACACACACTACCACCAGGAGAGATGCCTCACTCCTGCCCGAAACAGACGCAGGTATGGTGATCTTTACAACTTAGTTCCACTGTGAGAATTCTAACTGAGAGTCCCAAATGTAAAACCTTCTCTCTCTTCCCACCTCTAGCCCACCAGCAAGGCGTCAGCGCGGACGTCTCTCCAGACCTGCTCGTCACGTGCCTCCCCATCACCACCCCTCCACACAAGGCCCCGCACCTCGCCTGTCGCCATCAGAGCTCCAGGATGAAAACTACCATCGCAACCCCCATCCTTCCACACACCAGACATACCCAACACACACACCCAGCGCCTATGGCCAGCCTCCCACAGCTGGAGGTGGGGGGGCAGGTTTGGAGGAGCCCCGAGCTTTCCACCCACCCACCTTGTCGTCACGACTGCTGCACCCGGCTGCTCACCACCACCACCATCACCATAACCATCAGCAACAGCATCATGCGACGCAACAGCAACAAGGAGCCATGGTCATGGACTTACATGAACAGGTTAGCTTGCAGATCATTTATGCGAGACGGCCAGGGCACATGTATGTATGAGTCTACATATTAACTGTGGTGTGTTTTCTCTCTAGTTGCAGCAAGCCAGTGTACCAGTCTCCTACACAGTGACACCAGTCCCTCCACATGGTCTTGCAGCGCCTTTGTGTAGCGGCCAGCACCTTCCCCCTACCTGTTCCTCACAACAACAAATCCCTGCCTGCAGCGTGGTCTTCAGCACTGGACAACACTACCACCCGGTGAGAAGAACACAGCAGTGTGCAGTTGTAGGAGTGTGTGGGTTTGTTTGTTATAAAAAAGAAAATAGTACACTTTGTGTTGTACAGGCTCTCCTATGGATCAACCAAAGAAAAGGAAAATATTAAAAAAGAAAAGTGGATAAAAAGTGGCAAAAACCTGCAGAATATTTCTCTGTGTGACCGGGCTTCCTAATCTTCCAGGTCTTGGCTGCCACCTTGTGGCAAGACTTGGCACATTACAGTCACCACAGTGAGAAAACATGCATTTAAAACTTTTCTTCTGTCTTTCTCCTGATTACCCTTTTCCAGATGCTACAGGCATGTTCAATGCAACATTTGCCGGTGCCGTATGCCTTTCCCTCGCTGCTGTCCAGTGACCCTCAGTTCCTGCTTCCGCATCCACCCCACCTCTCTCACCACCCGCCCCACCTTCCCACACCCGGACAATTCCTGCCTTTCCAGACACAACAGCCACGATCGGTACGTGAATGATTTATGCCTTTATGTGTCTGGTTCTCATCCGTATTAACTTGCTCCCTCTGTACTGAAAATAAAGGCACTGAAGTCATTAATCTCGTAGGTAGTTTAGTAGTAGTAGTGTTATACAGACAAAAAATGTTTCTAGTCAGATAACAGAGGGATGTCTGCTACCTACATATGACATTTGCAGTCAATTAATTAATAACCAAGAGAGAAACTTTGTCACACAATCAGCAGACAAAAGCATTACAAAAACGTTTTTGGTACATCTATTCTCTATCATGCACATTCAAATATATAGAAATTGTAGAGGAAATTGAAAAACTACAAGAAATGGATTTAAGTAGTTTTTACTGGTTTTAAAAGCTGCCTTACTGTTAACTGACACGTTGCTAACATTATCTGACAGTCCTGACGGAGTGAAATTAAATGTAAATAACATTCCTGTGAAGTCATTATATCTACATGACAATTGTTTTTTTCTTGATCAAAGTTTCCTTCTGTTTAAATGTTTTATGATGACACTAATTGTCATCACAGTGTAGATCATTAATTTTTCAAAGTATTTACAATTACCTTTCTCATAGTAATTGCAACATAAAACATTCATTGGACCATTAAACCAATGACAAACATGAAGCCACCAGTAGATCTCACGGTCAAATTCTGCCTCCCTGATTTTATTTAAATATCCTGTAAATCTACCTGTGAACATCTTTGGCCCAGTTCTTGTCCCACAATAACACCTGTCAGATTTGATAACCTAGTGTGTTTCTTCTCAGCCATTACAGAGGATTGAAAATGAAGTTGAGCTTCTGGGAGAGCAGCTGTCTGTAGGTGGAGGCTTCAGCTATGCCCACCATCACCACCACCATCACCACCAGCCTCCCTCCACCCTGCCACCCTCCACACCACTCCAGTTCCTCTCGCACCACGACCCGCTGTCACAGGAGCTCTTTACAGTGGTGGGTACATTCATTACCTGACACCATTTGTCTGGATTGTAATATACAATTATGTTGATGTTACGCTTCTATATTTTGGAGGAATAATTAACTTTTTCTTTTTCTTCTTTGTCCCATCATCTCTTACAGCCCTATCCCCACTTTATGCCTCGCCGATTCACAAGTCGGCGTTACCGATCTCAGCAAGCTGTACCCCCATCACCCTACCACCCCAGCTTCCTGCCTTACTTCCTGTAAGTGTTTTTCACTTCCTCAAGTTGGTGCTGGAACTAAGGGTGGGTGATATGACCAATTTCAATTGCTAATTGAACAATAAGCTGTGCTCTCTGCTCCACAACAAATATGGCAACAAAAACAAACAAACAAAAAAAACATGTGCTGCACATAATAACAAACCTTTTACTCAAAATTTAACGACAATGACAGACATAATATACTTTGGCAGAAACCCGGAAGTATTTAAGTACAACAGTCAGTGTACCAGGGGATATGTCTATGAAGTACATTTACATACCACAGCAACAGACACACACACTGATGTGGTACACAGGAGAGGAGGCTTTCCTATGACATCAAAACCAGCTGAATTTGTGTTGCAGTGTAAGTGTGGAGATAATGTTAGGTTGTGCTATGTGTGACGACACATCCAGAGCGCGACCCCAGTGATAGTGACGAAACTGGTATACCACCCACCCCTAGTCAGAACTGTAAAGGTGAATTTGCAATAGATGCAAACTCACCTGTTGGCATGCCTCAGAAATGGAAAAAATGCAGTCTCCTAAACTTTGTGTACCTTGTCATCCACTTACAGATCCATGCTTCCCGTGCCCCCAAATGTGGCCCCCACTATCAGTCTAGAGCTGGATGTAGACGACGGAGAAGTAGAGAACTATGAGGTAGGACGAACTGCTGCTGCAACGTTCACATGATGTGATACACATTAAGATTTAATTTAGACATGTTTAAAAAGAACAGCTCATGAATTCTGCCATTTGTCTCATACTGTTTCCATTGTGGACTTTGTCCTCTAAACTCTGCCTTTCTGTGTGAAACCCTCAGGCCCTGTTGAACCTTGCTGAACGCCTGGGAGAAGCCAAGCCCCGTGGTCTAACTAAAGCTGATATAGAACAGCTTCCATCATACAGGTTCAACCCCAACAACCATCAGTCTGAACAAACACTGTGAGTCTCTTTCTGCCTTTAAAAATCCATTTCTTGTGAGGAATTTGTCTTGTGCTGTTTTAAATGGTGCCAAACTTGCTCTGTCTTCCAGGTGTGTGGTATGTATGTGTGACTTCGAGTCTCGCCAGCTCCTTAGGGTCTTGCCTTGCAATCACGAGTTCCACGCCAAGTGTGTAGACAAGTGGCTCAAGGTGAGTAAAGACATTTGGCTAAATGTAACTTCATTTTGCCACTGTGCCCTTAAAGCCGGTCACATCAGAAGGTGGAACAGCAGAATTCATTCATTCATTCATTCATTCATACTGTAGATATGCAAATGTCTAACACGGTGGCCAGCCTGGTACATGTTAGCACTATTCTGTCACAATAGCTCTCTGAACTTGTTATTTTCTCAGTGATGGGTCATTTCTTGTCCCTGTTTTTTTGTTTTCAGAAGTGTTCATATTTTCATTCAATAACTGAAGGGGAAAAAGGTTTTTAGACCTCATGAACTTGTTAACTCACAGTTACATTTAGCAAGATCACTAGCAAGCATTAGGGCAAGCACGCTAACAGGACAATAAATTCACAGGTAATTTGAAAGATGTATTTGTCCCATTGGCCCCTGTCTCATACAATCTGCAAACCGTTCTTTTGGGAAGTAGTTTTCACTCTGACATGTTAGTAAGAACATAAATAAAACTTAATTTATGTAGCAACATGATAGCCTGATATTGAACATAGTTAAATATCAGGCTAGTTAAATGTGGGTGGAGTGACACTGTTAATAAGCTATGATCCATTTCTGACTGTCATTCTCCTGTCCAACAAAGATCAGCACTGTCCTGATTGTCTCTGGACTGGTATTTGCATAGCTACATTGTATATTAGCTTGCTGCTGGTCAACAGCATGAAATTGGGGTGTCAAAGTTCACAAACTTTAAGTTTAGATTTACTTTGCTCAGTTGCACAAATCCAGATTGCTGCGAGTCCAATGCAGTAAATGGACTGTTCCACAACACTGGTGTGACCTGACTTTTAATTGGCTTACTTCTAAATAGCTTCAAAAAGTGGATGTATGTATTGATCTTTTAGTTATAGATTTGACCCATTCAACCCTCATCTCCTTACTTTTGGTTCTTTCCAGGCTAACAGAACATGTCCGATCTGTCGAGCCGATGCCTCTGAGGTCCAGCGAGATTCTGAGTGACCTCAAATGAATACCTAAATACCCACAATCCTTTTCGGACACACTGACTGAACAGTGAACTTCTCTCCTTCTATCATACGCCTCCACTCTCACATTCTGCCACATAACTGGGACCAGTGCGCCGTATTCATTCACTCCTTAATCCCCCAGGACACTGAACGTACTTCTCACCCGGGATCAGCAATGTTCTACTGACTCACGCTCACTTTACCGCTGGACTTCTAGGCCTTCTGTTTTGTACTATTACGCCCCTACTACTCTGCCTTCTGCTCATGGTTACTCCTTCCAGTGAATGGCCTTTGAAACACAAACACACATCTGTCAAGTGCAGGTGGACGTATATAAGTGTATTTTTTTAAAACCCATTATGAGCCGTTCCAAACTGATGCGACCTGTTCAGACGTCTGGGTGATGGACATAGAAAATAACTTCTGTATAGTTGTACTAACAAATATTTAGGGAGAATTGGCAGTCCAAAGATTATGATTATGTCATTGTTATTGTTCTGGTTATGATTAAGCATCCACATCTTGGCCTGCAGAGACTATTTTTACTTGACTCATTGTAACTGCAGTTGAGCAGTATCAGTCCATTTTACTTTCTGTATGTTTATTCTTGCATTCCTCAGCGTGAGAACCGTCTGTATGAGGTGAAACAAAGATACTGTACACTGTGTGACAAAGAGTGAGCTGCTTTGGAACAGTGAAAAATATACTTTATTTTCTCTATACATGTGTCCGTGTGCAAGTGTGTGTGTGTATGTCCTGGCGCTTGTTGTGTGTGTGTGTGTGTGTGTGTGTGTGTGTGTGTGTGTGTGTGTGTGTGTGTGTGTGTGTGTGTGTGTGTGTGTGTGTGTGTGTGTGTGTGTGTGTGTGTGTGTGTGTGTGTGTGTGTGTGTTACTCCTCCCGTGGTATTTATACAGGTCATGTGGTACAGTGCATTGACTTCCTGTATCTGTTTTACTCTTCGTGACATGGATGATGCTTGTGTGTCATGTCATGATCACGCTCTACAACTCTGACTCACTCCATGGCTCTCCTTCTGCATTGCTCTCCTCTGAAACTAGCAATGGCTTGAGGCTTTTGAAAGACAGTTTTTGTGATACAGTGTGTCCTAACCTAAAGCAAACAGATAAGGACTATTATCTTGCTCAACATATCCACTCATCTCTCCCCCAAGGCTCGTAGTGAATACAGGTAGATCTTACAGCGCTCACAAAGTGGATGCAAAACATCCATTAAAAATGTCACCAATACATTCATACATGCTTACTGTACCAGCTGTCTTTAAAAAAACGTGTCTTGACCTGTCTTGGTACCCAAGCAGCTTTCTGTAACCGCTGGAAGATATAGGTACCATGTTTTGTCCGTCACTGACAAGGAACAAGTTTGAAGAGACTTACAAGGTCAGAGCTAAATCCATTGTTTTGCCAGACAGTGGATTTGACACTTGCGCACTTTAATACGTAGAATTTAAGACTTACACGCTCTTTTCATTCTGAATAAACCACTGATCAGTTTCCCACAGTCCATGTGTGTATGAGAACAAACATTTGAATGCATAAAAAATACATATGTTCTCCACATCAACTTCCAGTACCTACTGTATCCCAATGTGCCGATTCCTTTATATTCTTCTCACTGCACATCTGTTTGTTTCCAGAGGTTTTGGGCCTCTGTTTCATAATAATACTTTATCTCTGTAAGGCCTATGTCAGCATGTGTAACTCAGAGATGTTCACCTCATGCACGGAGTAGGCTTTCTAATGTAATTTATCACTATTTATCACAATTGGTGTTTCGTGTCAAGACGACAACCTAACATAGGCCTTAGAGAGATTGCTGAGACAAAACATTGGTTTGGAAAGTTCTGCCAGGCACCTGCAGTGTCTTACATCTGAGATGCCTTTTATAAACCTTCATTTTCTCCATGGAGGTACGACCTGTATCTAACCAGTGTCACCACATCAAATCAGTACATTTGTTCAAATCTGAGTTTTGCAAAACCAACAGAGTATCAGTTTCCAGAAGATCAACTCGTCATTTTATAAAACCCTTCTTTAGCGTTGTCAGTGTGTAAAGTCATGTAATATCCATGGGAAAGGAGGAAGTTGTATTTTCTGTCATCTTTTTTTCCTTTGCGGTTAAAGGTCATATTTGTGACTGTATGCATCCATTTTGTGTCTTAGGATTGTTTTATGTTGGACAGTTTTTTTTTTTCTTTCTGTTTTGTCATTGCTTGGTACACTAGCAATTACCTCAGTCCCATTATTTATGTCTTTTCAGAAAATGGCGCAACCAGTATGATTAGTGCTTATCAATTTATTTTGCTAATCTTTTCCATGCAAGTTGTTGGGTTGTTTGAATATTTTTCCTTTTAAACTCTATGAAACTCTGTCATTAAAAAGGTGTCATAGTAGTTTCATTATGTATTATATCTGTAACCAAAATCATTTGAAGGCCTGTTATGATGATAATGAAATTTTTAACAAACATTTGTACATTTTGTATGAGAGTTATTACTAGTAATACTTTATTAAGTAGTGCAATGATTTTTTTAATCCCTTACCCCGTCTTTTGGATTTCAAAAGCTGGTTCAATAATAAATGTATAACATCCTCTTCTAAATCATTGTGTTTCCACTTATTCTTTTCTCAACTTGCCTGCCTCCACGGGGCTGCAGGTGAGTCGTGTTTCTGAAAAGTCCACTTGGTGGCAGTTTAGTTGTGTTATGTAAAAGGCATACCCCTAACACATACACCAGCTCACATGACATTTATTTACACAGTGCAAAAATCCTGCATTCGAGAGACACATGTTCTATTTACATCCACATGACAAGGTCACACGCTAACTTCACCTAGTGCGAGATGTGAAATTGTGAAGTGTGCATGATGCTCTGATACAGCCCACGTTTACACTTCAGGAAAACACATATGTTTTCATGCAGTTTGGCCTTTCGTTTACACGCAAACTGAGTTTTTTCAGGGAAAATTATCATTTTTTAAAACTCTGGCCAAAGTGGAGATTTCTGAAAACGCCGGCTATTTGTTGGCGTGTAAACAGGGTTAAACGGCGTTTTAGGTTCCAAAATGTCACAACATGCGACTGAAAATACTAAATGTCATGTGAGCGACCTATGTTTACACTCACGGCCATTGGTTTGGCATAGTTATGATGTGCTATGATTTGCCGTAAAAGTGAGCTATCTACCACTTCCACTTCTGTATTATGTGTGCCTCGATGACCGCCCTCCCATGGAAACTGCTCTCACGAGGGTCAAATAGCAGCAGCTAGCAGTGTCCTTGTCACTGTTCGTGGCTCGTGATATGAGGATGTTTTCTGAGTCTTACTCGTTGTCAATATTGTGTAGGCTTGCTAGAAGTAGCATTTCTGTGATGAGATTTTTGCATTAGTTTACATGTTTCTTTGAGTAGTCTCATTTTTTTGTGAAGGTGAACCAGTTTGGTGTTCATTATTGTTTGTATGATTTGTAAGCAAGGGGTTCATGCTGTGAATGGGCCAAGTGACTGACCCTACGTTTACACGTAGCAGGGTATTTTGGAAAACGGATAGTTTGGCCCCTCCATTTTTAAAAATAACATTGTTTTCAAAAATGTTGTGGTTTACATGAACCCGGATAAATACGCCATCGAGCGCATCATAACTATGTCAAACCAATGGGCACAAGTGTTGACCCTGTTTACACGCTGACAAATAACCGGCATTTTCAGACATCTTCACTTTGACTGGAGTTTTTAAAAATGATTGTTTTCCGTGAAAAAAACTCAGTTTGCGTGTAAACGAGAGGCCAAACTGCATGAAAACATGTGTTTTCCCTAAGTGTAAACGGGGTCTGAGTGAGCAGACAACAGGTGTGTCTGATTGCAAGAGGAGAGACGCTAGTTTGGATATAAAGTCTCTCCACATATTTGATGCTACCTTGAAGCGTTTAGTGAAGCAAACACCGAACAATCACAGGCAAACAAATAAAAAAAGAAATTTGCAGGGCAAAACTCAACAGTCAGAGACAGAAATCTGAGGTATTTAGAACAGGTGTAGTCAAAGGCAGGCGGGTTCAGTAATGAGAGATCAGAGTAATAGCGAAAGCTGGAGAGTCTTGCATGGATGCAAAGAAACAATCTGGCAGTTAGTGAAGGTGTGAGAGCAGCTTAAATACTGGGCTGATTGGGAATGAGGATCAGCTGAGGGGACAGGTGGGCACAGGTGGCCAAGAGAGTGTGAGTGGAAAAGTACTTTCTGAGCAGGTGAACTGACGGATGGAATGGCAGCATGTAAGAGACTGAAAGCACTGTGACAGAGAAAAAACAAGACAACAAGTGTTTCAAAAATGTAGAGATACTACTGAAAAGCACTGGAAATATAAAAGTTTCAGGATAAATAGCTAGTATATACAATGTGATGCAAATACATTGAGTCCATAGTGCAAGAGCAGCATTTCTTTTAGTCTACTTCAGTCTAGCTCTGGTAGCTTCTCCCAGGTGGTAAGAGGCTGAAGGGGCTGTGTGAGGGGAGGGGTTCATCTCGTTTTTGTTGTCTCATTGTTGCCGATGAGACCCACCGCAGTCGTGTTGTCTACAGATTTTGTGAGGTGATTGGTGCTGTTGTTTGGTGCGCAGTCATGGGTAGCAGAGTGAAGAGCAGGCACTGAGCACACATCCTTGCGGGGGCCCTGTGCTCAGTGTGTGGGCGAGCATGTACAAGTACGCACAACACCAGGGGCGAGATATATACATAAACAATGTGTAAGCAAAACCGTGCATATGCCTTTTCCCACACAGAGCTAAGTGCCGGAGGACAATAGACAGTAACAAATGCATTTAATTAGTGCATTTCGTGCCGTTTTGCTGTTGTTGCCGTCACTGCTGCCACTTTTTATTAACGTCACTTGATTTAAGTTTTATTGTTGTGCGTATTATTTATCTATTGTATCACTGCAGTTGTTTGTATTGTCAACTCTGGTTTTGAAATGTGCGTTATAAAGTTTCCCAACTTACTACTTTTATATTTTTTGTTATCTCTAAGAAGCTTTTTACTCATTAGGAAAAATCCCAATAGTGTCAGATGTTTGTTGCACAATTCGAGTGATCTGTAAAGTGAATTGATCACTCATCTAATCTCATCTACTTTTGAGGCATGGCACACCTATCATTGCTGACTTACACGCTCCAATGTGAAAATCAACACAGATGAACAATGGAGTGGCTCCATTGTTCATCTGTGTTGATTTTCATTTTAATAAATTACTCTTATTAAATTATTATTGTAAATCTCTTGCATGGACTACATCCTGTTTGCATCCCCTGAGCCAATTTGTGAGCCATTACCTTTTGCCTTGAAAACAGAGAACTATCAGGCAACAGCTCAGATATCCAGTTTTAAACCAGGATGTGTGCTGTAACGCAGGATAAAAAGAGCACTCACAACTTTCATTTTGATGCCATATATTGTTGTACAGGACAGAAGTTAGAATTTGGACAATGTTAAATTTCATCAACGGTACACCACAAACTTTATATGCTGTGCATATATATACCAACATACAAACTAGCCGATCGAGGCAGCAATAGGCTGGTAACAGGGGGTAAAAGGGGTCTGGTGGCTTTGAAGAGAGCGACATAACAGCCAACAGATAAGTACCTCATACAACACTGCAACTAGGAATATATTAATTATTTTCGCTTCACTTTTAAGCACAATTATGGTTTTATTCAGAGTAATTTCAGTCCTTCTGACTCATTCTTCCCAACATGCTTCTCTCTTGTTGTTTGTCAGATGTGCAAACTTAAAATCCAGGCCAAGTCCAACAACAGGTCTCCTTCTCTTGACACTGCTTTTAAATGGAAACCTGTGAAAGAATAAGAATTTCTGTCAGGAAAAAATGGTCATGCAGACAGAATGAACAAAATGATTGCCGGTAAATGGTGCATTGCTGCTTTTTTTTTTTTTTTTTGGCATTTGTTTTTCTTTTTGCTGATCAGTAATTTGAGTTTTTTGCTGCATCAGACCTTTTTCAGCAAAAGTGTTTCCATCTTTTTCTAAAAAGGCATAAACCACCCCAAGTAAACACAGAAAGTCTTTTTCAAAATTTTCCATCTCCATCACACTTTTTGAATGCAATATTTCAAAATGTGCATAAAAACATCACGATGGAAACACGGCTATACACTGCCTGCAGTCTTCAGCTGCAGTCACTGAACATACCACAACATCAGCCTGCCTCATGCTGTCCACGTTCAGGACGGCGCTCGCTCTGTCACTGTCAACTTGGTGGAAGTTTAGTCTGATGATGATGGGTGATGTGTCATCCACACATTCCTACAAGACAAAAAAAGAGCCATCTGCATATTCTTGAAGAAATATGCAAAAGCACGGGCATCAAGATGGCAGGTAATTTTTAGAAATTTGGCCTCAACATTAAGCAAAATCACTGAGACATGAATGTGTTAGGATTATTAATGGTAATACTATTAATGGGTGGTGAAGATTTGAGCTTTTCAAAAAAAAAAAAATCAAGGAACTATAGACAGATAGATTAATACATATATACATACACAAGTGGATAAAGACAGAAGTAGGTAGGCGGATGCATGAAGAGATAGATAATAGACAGGTAGGGGCATACAAAACTTAACAACATATATGATGACTAAATCTCCATACTGGCATATAGATGGGGAGGCTGAGGCAGGTGTGTTTACGCCTCAGCTGAACAACAGAGGAAACATTCCTGGCTTCTTTATCAGTTTGACTGAAGGAGCCTCGATGTGTTTTTCCCATTGGATCCACATCAAACGTGCATAAGATGTGTAGTCCGGAGGTCATTGCCCCTGCAAAGTCATCCAAATGGATTAAATTCACCAAAACACATTAATCAGGTGAGCAACATCGGAAGCTGTCAAGAAATCACATTTGGGACTTTCTGAAAATCGTTGGGGTGGGGAGGGGCAGCTGAATCTTACATTTGATTAAAGTAAGGCCCTGCACCACAGCCGGCCACACAGTGATGCTGGAACTACAGTGCTGTGAAAAAGTATTTGCCCCCTACTGTATTTCTACTGTTTTTGCTTTTTTGTCACACTTAAAAGTTTTAGACCATTGAAGAAACTTTAATTTAAGAAAAAGACACTGAGAGTGAACATAAATAGCAGCTTTTAAATGACAATTCAATTTATTGAAAGTGAAAAATAATTCAAAACCAAAATCACCAATGTGAAAATGTAATTGCCCCCTTAACTTAATAACTGGCTGTGCCACCCTTTGCTGCAACAACTGCAATCAAGCGTTTGCGATAACTTGCAATGAGTCTTTCACATCGCTCTGGAGGAATTTTGGCCCACTCTTCTTTGCAGTACTGTTTTAATTCAGCCACATTGGATGGTTTTCGAACATGAACAGCCCGCTTAAGGTCATGCCACAGCATCTCGATCGGATTCAGGTCCGGACTTTGACTAGGCCACTCCAAAACCTTAATTTGGTTTCTTTTGAGCCATTCAGAGGTGGACTTGCTGGTGTGCTTCGGATCATTGTCCTGCTGCATAACCCAAGTGCGCTTGAGCTTAAGGTCACAAACTGATGGCCGAACATTCTCCTTCAAGTTTTTTTGGTAGAGAGATGAATTCATGGTTCCTTCAACCACAGCAAGTCGTCCAGGCCCTGAAGCAGCAAAGCAGCCCCAGATCATCACACTACCACCACCACGTTTGACCGTTGGTATGATGTTCTTTTTATTGAATGCTTTGTTAATTTTGTGCCAGATGTAACGAGACACACACCTTCCAAAAAGTTCCACTTTTGTCTCATCAGTCCACAGAATATTTTCCCAGAAGTCTTGGGGATCATCCAGGTGTCTTTTGGAAAATGTGAGACGAGCCTTTGTGTTCTTTTTGGTCAGCAGTGGTTTTTGCCTGGGAACTCTACCCTGGATGCCATTTTTGCCCAGTGTCTTTCTCATGGGTGAGTCATGAAGACTGACCTTAACTGAGGCAAGTGAGGCCTGCAGTTCCTTTGATGTTCTTCTGGGTTCTTTTGTGACTTCCTGGATGAGATGTCGACGTGCTCTTGGAGTAATTTTGGTTGGTCGTCCACTCCTTTGAAGGTTCGTCACTGTTCCATGTTGTGTATAATGGCTCTCACAGTGGTTCGCTGGAGTCCCAAAGCCTTAGAAATGGCTTTGTAACCCTTTCCAGACTGATGGATGTCTATTACTTTCTTTCTCAGCTGTTCTTGGATTTCTTTAGGTCGTGGCATGATATTTGGCCTTTTGAGATCTTTCAGCGTACTCCATATTGTCAGACAGGTTCTATTTAAGTGGTTTCTTCATTGTACAAGTCTGGAAGTAATCAGGCCTGGGTGTGGCCAGTGAAATTGAACTTTCCAAAAGATGTTGCTGATCATAGTTAATTCATGATTTGACAAGGGGGGCAATTACTTTTTCACATAGGGCCAGGCTGATTTGGATAACCTTTTTCCTTTAATAATTGAAACCATCATATAAAAACTGCATTTTGTGTTTACTAAGGTTATCTTTGATTTACATTAGAATTTGTTTGATGATCTGGAACATTTTAGAGTGCCAAATGTGCAAAAACAAGAAAATCTGTAAGGGGGCAAACACTTTTTCACAGCACTGTATGTGCTCTGTGACGCTGTGCTTTAATGGAGGACACCTGTACTTCACTGCAGCAAGGGGTGGTGGAGGTCAGCATAAACCAGATTTAAAGGGGGATTCTCATTGATATTTGTTATGCCTCTCCCCTTACTTTAGACCCTCTTTCCAACCCCCCCATATCACACCTCCTAAGATGCCTCAGTTACTATTTGGCCTTTGAAAGACAAAATAATGTAATAAGACACTTCCTCGTGCACTGCAGTGTATGCTGTGGTGCAGCACCAGTGTGAGCCTGGCAGCCAAGTTTTATCCACGGCACCAACAGATAGTCTTTTTTTTTTTTTTTGTTTGAACAGAGGAAGGGCTGCCTAATCAAAGGGTAATACAGCCACTGAATGAATGAACAGCTCTGTGGCTGCTGATGGACTCGAGCCCTCCAATTAGAGGTTTTTGCACGCTCAAAAATGCGTGCCTGCAACCAAAATGACCCAGAAATGTACCTCTATACACTACACTACTAAATGTACTAACTCCTCTTGGGTACCACACAAAATATTAACCTGTGTTAATAGAACGGCACCCGACTAGGACCCATTGTGTCCCTTTGCAAAATGTTTGGTAGATGGCGGCCATGTTTTTTGTTTGATCTTACTCATTTCTATTAAAAATGTCTCAGTCCTGTGATACTGTATACCCATTTTGGTGTCGATAGAGTCAAAAATGAATACTATGACAACTACTACTAATAATAATAATAGAATAATAATTAACTTGCACAAGCACAATAGGATTCTGCCCATTCGGGCCTTAAACCCAGATTAGATCAGATGACTGTAGTCTAATATGTGCTATATGAGATTGGATGTCCATCGTAATAAAACCAACATTAAAACATTCGTTCCAGAGAGCCCCCTTTTCTCACTCCCAACCACACTGCGTGAGGTCCCTACCTGCTTTGCTCTTTGTTGTTTCAACCATTTCAAAGCAGGCTTTTAAGGTACCCATTGGTAAATTTTCATCTGTGTTGGCCATGCAGTCAATTTTCTCAGTGCTGATCTTCTGAGGTTGAAAAGACAGATGAGCCAAGACATTATAGACGGGCCTGGACCTGGAAGACATTCATTAAAGTTTCTTTATTAAGCCACAGAATGACAGTATACTTGTACATGAAGAAAGGGTAAACCAGTCCCATAGCACCATCCCTCGATTTCTCTTCTCTCGTCATGTTCTGGGAAAGCTGTGGCTGAATTAGTCTGTGACAGATTACATTTTTGGTTTGTTTTGTACATACGCTACTTACCTAAACTCATATACAGCATCCATACCTTAAGACTACAGCTGTGCTCTGTGATCCGACCACAATATCTGGGAGTCCGTCCTCTCCAGGGTCGATGCCCCCATCAATGGCCTGTCCAAAGAATCTCAGCCCAGGATTTATTTTCTCTCCCATGATTCTCTGGAATAACAGAGATTTGACAACTGAAGGACAGTCATGCAATACAAGCACTTTTAAAACAACAGCTAACTGTAGCTAATATTTACGGTTAGTATTTAATATTTTTGCTTTGTGCAGTGTTTTCCCAAAGATTCAGGTATCCTCTACACATTTTACAGATTGCCACCCCAGTTATATGCTCACCTCAATCATATCAGCAAGATGGCTTCTGAGCTTTAGCCTAAGTATCAGGCTGATCTATTGGCAAATATGTACATATGTCTAACCCTGATGATGTTGAAGCTCTACGAACTGATGTGGAAATGTGTCCTTTTTTTGCTTGCCTGCATCATAGTGAGGTGTCAAGAAATCTGCTGTTCTCTCATCTAAAGTGAAAGCAATCTTTTATCTCTGAACATTTAGATAATATCACCTTTTCTCTGTCTCACCTGGCTGAAAGTGCTGCGTATGCCTCTGTGCCTGTCACCAAGGTAGATGTAAACAGCTCCCCTGTTATCATCCTCAAGCGGGGCTCCAACAGCAACGTCTCGGAGTCCATCACCATTTAGATCTGCAAGACTGGCTATGGCAGTGCCAAATCTCCCCATGGATGGTGCAGTCACATTCAGTTCATTTTTCAGCTGCATCTGGAAACAAGACCAAACGTTTAGGAAAATAAATGCATTAACTATCTCCCCGTGACCTGATTAAAGCTCAAACTCTGGGTCTGTTCCCACCTCATCAGTCAGTGTGTAGATGTATATCTGGCCTTCTGTCTTCTCCTGAGGATGGTAAAATTGTGGAGCTCCCACCAGCAGGAAGTCAGTGTCACCATCTAAGTTGACATCTACTGAGCACAGCTCTGCGCCAAAGTAGGAACCAATCTGAAAGTATGTGGGATAAAAACAAGGATTTACATCATTTAAGATGAAAAAAACATACACTACCTTAACCATGCCAAAAGAGATACATTTTATATTACAACCAAGATAAAAGCACCATTTTATCAGTATTGACAAGCCCCTATGTTAAGACAAAAATCATCTATAAAATCCTGCAGTCTACAAGATTTTAACATTTAAGTTGAGTGAAAACAGCTAAAAGGAAAATTGTTTCACTAATACATCATCTGCTCTTGATATGGTATAAAATCCAAACTTTAATTCAAACAGCCATTCAAGTACAAGAGATCTTTTTCTTTTTTTCATAATATGCGTGATAAAGCAGTTGAAAATTTTCTCAAGACCGTTACCAACCTGATCCCCGTTTATTCTGTGAGCTGCGGTCCAGGTCTGACAGTCATGTCTGAAAAGGACGACCTGTCCTGTGTGCTCGAATCTTGGTGCACCCATGAAATACAGAGAAGCGTTGTTCTTCTTTCCAACAGAAGTAGAGTATCCTGCAACAGCATCAGTCACAATCTGCTCATCGTTCACTCACATCATGCAGTGAGGAAGTGCTCAGATTCTAAAATGATGTACATTTTTAAGAAACCTATTGCTATTGTGTCTTATTATGAGCAGGCTGTAGATACACATTCACTCAGTTTATGATCCCATCCTATCAATTTGCTACATTAATAATACAAAGCTGTTTTGAACACATCATTTAGGTTGGAAACTGATAGAGGTAGTTTACTGAGACTTTTTTTTGCCGAGCATCAGTATCTCAAACCAAATAAAAAAAAACAAACAATTCTACTAAAGAAACAGACAATCTGAAATGATTAGAAATAACTTCATGTTTAGTACCCATGTACGAGTCATTCTTCATGTGTGGATCCTCAGTTTGTGTTTGTTTTTCTGTGTGACACTCTTGAAGAGAACCACGCCAGATGTTTGATCCCACTGAACCCAGAATCAGGGTATCCTGTTAACAGAAATGTGCAGGTCTGGTTAGAGCTCAGGGAGGAGCGGAGCCACCAACAGAAGCCACATTGGAAGGTGTCAGATCAACTGCCTCGTATGACGTTTTTAGAAATTTACTGTCAACAATCTGCATGAATTTCTATCTGTTAAAGTGAAATAAAGGACCTGCTGTCTCCCCCAGATCTGTCCGGGGTGCCACTGGAATATCATGACTGAAAGAGATGTTCAGTAAGGAGCTAGCAGTCTCTCTCCTCCCTCACCATCCCCACGATTGTGCCATCGACCTCCTCCTTGGGGCTCCCTTTCCATCCAGTTGGCTGTATAACCTGTCTCGCCCCAAGTGGAAGGCTATGGAAACATATATCCAGGACTCTCTTGCTGTAGATATAATGCTTCCCTCCTCCTCTCCTGTCAGTGATAAGTCACTTCGTCCATGTATAGACTTCAGGAGGTAATAAATACCCATTATGACTAATCTTGTCAGCCTTCGAGATGTTACAGGGAGCTACAGCATTTACTAAATTAGACCTCAGAAATGCTTATCATCTTTTGAGGATAAGGGAAGGGGACGAGTGGAAGACGGCATTTAACACTCCTGCAGGGCACGTGGAGTATCTGGTGACGCCCTTTGGTCTCACCAATTCCCAGTTCGTCTTCCAGAACCTAGTTAATGTTAGAGAGTTAATGAGAGACTTTATCAAGCACAGAATAAATCAGAACCTGGAAGCAGCATTAAGGTGTGAGTCTGCCTTTGATCTCACCTCCTGGTCTACCCATCTTCCTTAGGTAGAATATGATCATAACTCTCTCGCTAGCTCTGCCACAGGATTAACTCTGTTTGCCATCTCTCTTGGATACTTGCTGCCAGTACATGTGTGATTTCATATGGAACTGTGGGACCTGGATTATTAAAAATTACTTTTGGTTTCTACCAGTTTTTAGTTTTTAATTTAAATTGTCCGATTGTATCAAACATCAGCTGTTCAGTTTTGTTGTAAGCTGACTTTTTATCAGTGATGATATTTTAATAAATTTACCTGGATGGTGTACATACCAAGATGTAGATTTTGATTGTATCCAGACTTTGTCTTATTAACTTTACTCACCTTATAGAAGACAGCACTGAATCCGCTCTGAGACATTTCATTAGTCATGTCTCCTGCCCGAGCCACTTTGGAGCCTGAATATAAAGAAATTAGCATTGCATGTTACAATTGCAGAGGGACAGCAGGAAGATAACACTGATTTTCTAACAATATTATTATACAAAGAGTGTAAAAAAAGAAAACAATTGAACGTCACCTTCCATTGTGAAGATGTTGTTTTGAAAGTTTTCCAGGATTCCTGTGAGTCCGTCATAGTTCTCAATTTTAAAGGCATTTTTGTCTTTCGGTTCTGAAGCAATGGCTCTAAATTTATCCAGCCTAGCATCTTTGACCTGAAACCAGAACGCTGCTTGAAATTATGAAGGATCCTCAGAAGTCTCATGTCAGCAACATAAACACAACAGTTTGTGCAATATTGGACTCAAAACTATGGACTCAAATATTGGACTGCACTATTTAAAGCTGAGCTTGGCTGCAGCTGTTACTGTATTACTTAAAGACAAAACAGCTGCTGTTAAAAACATGTCTGAACAGAATAGTTCCAAGAATTGATCACTGAGTTATACCACATGTGATGACAGCTGATGACTGAATAAACTGATCTATCTATCAGACAAATAAGACCGAACAATGAGACCTGTTACATCACATGACAGTTTACCCCAATGACAAAGCGAATGATGTTTCTGTCATCGTATCTTTTGATAATCCCACGTCTGTCAATGTCACTGGGATCTCCATCTGTGATTAGTACCAGAACTTTAGTTGCATCAGGGGAGGCGCCTGCTGCTGGGTTTTCAAGGATTTCATCTCTGTAACAAATGTAAAAGAAGCATTTGTAAAGCTCAGAAGAAACAAAACTGCATCTGTGAGTATGAATTAAAGAACGTTACATTAATGTGGTTGTCCTGTATCACTGTAACTTACAACACAAATGTGAGCGCTCTGTGTGTGTTGGTAAGACCTCTCATTTGGGGTTCGTTCCATAGTTTATCAACAGCACCACCATCTTGATCGTCATTGAAGTCAAATACTTTCCTGTAATCTGTAGAAAACTGAACTGCTGCAAACTGAGAAAAGCAGAAAACAAAGTACAGCATTATTTTAACACTATGTGTGCACAATTTGCTATGAAAAATAAATATAAATGCTATGAAGACTTTAATGTTGCATTAGTGCAGGGACCTTGATTGATGTGTTCTTAAGGCTGTTCATTATATCCACTATGAAATCTTTACTTTTGTCGAACTCTTCTGTGATCATACTCTCTGATCCATCAACTAGAAAGACAAGGTCCACTGTCTTTTTTGTGCAGTCTGAAAAAACACACAATTTGTAAAGAATATTCAGTCAGGAGAAAAACATTGAGAATAATATTTTATAGCAAATAGGGCAAGATGTGATTATTACAGAGTGGAAGATGCTTCCACTCTCTAAATGTCTTTTACCTTGGAAAGCTGGTGTGAAAGAGGAGATTTTTTGAGGATCAGCGGTCATCTTGTAACACACACTGTTCAGATAGGAGCTCTCATAGCATTCATGGACTGCACTTGGACTACAAACCTAAATCAGAACATAACAAGGCTTTTGAACATAGCCATGCTACCATGCTAACATTTAGTAATTAGCATTCAATAAAAAGCACAGCTGACAGTTTTGTCATTAGTGCTGTAGGATCATAAACAGCAGTATAAACAAATCAAAATCTGGCCTGATAATAGCAGTCGAACAGACCAACGTTGCGATCCCTGGAACCAAGCTGCCAACAGGGCCAAAAATTGTATTGATTTACATGGATGGCATGATCAAATAATCATCCGTGGCAAACGCAATCATAGTTGCTATGTAGTGTGGAACTGTGTGGAATTGAGAAGAGGAGGTAATCTGAATGTTTAACTTTCCAGGAAAGAACACTGTTGCGTCCAGTCTGAGAACCCTGTCACCTCATGAATTGAATATAGATTATGACTTAAGTGTTTTCTGTTAGGTACCTCTACTTATTGGATATTTAAATGACAGTTTTTAGCATATTTGGGAAACTGACAGACAAGCAGTCAGAGGGTTGAGTGGGCCATGTAAATGATGTTAAAAACACAGTAGCATACACTGAGCTTGTTGCCAAAATAAGTGTAGCATGTTTTTGACCCAGTGATAGCAGTTTGAGATGGTAGTCTATAGTAGTTAAAGTAATCCCGACCTTAAGTTTGGGACTGCAGGTATTATGTGTGGCCAAAGAGATGTAAATGTGATCTATAATTTTATCATGTGTTCCATTTTTGGGTGCATGAAACCTGAACCCTCAGCCATATAAAGTTGAGTAAAAGGGGCCCCAGCTACACATGGGCCAACATCCTCCTGAGAGCCAAGGAAAAAAAGTGTCTTTCAATTTAATTGTTTTCGTGATTTCCTGCCTCTTTGGAGCTAAAACAACAACTCACAATTTAGAATTTTGTAAAAAATATTTTTAGTTTAGATTTCACAGCATGTCCACTGTAGTGAACAGAACGATTTTACCATAACAACCAAATCATAATAGGCTGACAAGAAAACAAAAATGTCAATTCATTTTTTACATGAAACTGAACGTTTGGCCTGTATCTTTTGTTGAACTACTGAACTAAATTGACATTATTAAACATTCATAACATTGCTGTTATTTTTCCTAACAAAAGGTTTAACTGAACTCTGACTGGCAATTTTATGATTCCTAACATATTCATAAACAAGAAAATATATGATTACAATAGTTAAAAAAACAATATCTTAACAATATTTGACTTATCTTTTCTCTTTTCCTGGCATTTGCGTTTTGCTGCAGTCTCCACTTTGTCTCAGCATGAAAACAAAGTTCCCCTCACCCCACCCAAACATATGAGATATCACTGGAAAGACCAGGATGTCCTATACTGAGCACACCAGGATTTAGTTGGGTAGCTCAAATGAGTCAAAAGATATAGACCAAAACTAAATGTCCACTACAGAGGACATAAACGAATAGGCTGGTTCTCAGGAGGATATGAGAAATCTGGTGATGCCATACTCTACATGCCCTACCAGGTGTGGTTTGTCCTCCATTGTGCAACATTGTCTGGAATAACCTATTGTGGATTTATGACCGGGCGGCACGGTGGAGCAGCAGGTAGTGCACCTGCCTCACAGCAACAAGGTCGCCGGTCCGATCCCCAGGTCAGGCCTTTCTGTGTGAAGTTTGCACGTTCTTCCTGTGCATGCGTGGGTTCTCTCCGGCTTCCTCCCACAGACCAAAAACATGCTCATTAGGTTAATTAGTGACTAGTGTAAATTGTCCTTAGGTGTGAGTGTGAGCGTGAATGGTTGTGTGTCTATACATGTTGCCATGCAATTGACTTGCGACTGGTTCGGGGTGTACCCTGCCTTTCGCCCAATGACAGCTGGGATAGGCTCCAGTGGTTTCTCAGATATGCTGTCCATACTTATTGTTTTTGGGGCCAGATCAGAGTGGACCATGGAACTGAGATCAACCTTAGCCTGTTCATCTTGGAAGTGTTGGCTGAACACATGCACAACCAACAGAGATGGCCTTACCTCCAAACAACCTCTACGAAAGTGAGTATCCATTTATCAATATTAATCCCATTAATGAACTAGAGGAGTGCTCTCAGTAGAGTGCAGATCTCCACCAGGCATGTGGGGGTACAATGTCTAGATACAGTAGATAGATGTTATTGCTTTGTGCCACAGTTGTAGAGAGGGTGATGGGGGTTTTCCATGATGGCTTTGATCTTACCCTTCATCCAAAGACCCAAGAAGATTAGGCAAAATGAGACATGAAACAGCAAAGGCTGTTTTACAGCTTGTGTCCATCTAGCATTTCTTTCTAAATGCCAACGTCTTCTTTTCAATTGTTCCCCTTGAGAGAGCCTACGCAGCAGCATGCTGCCTGCAAAAAGGGCTGCACCCAGCATCTTTTTACAGAGCACTCCGACTATTTGGTGCGGCTGCTCTGAGCGCTTCTTGCTGGAAATATCTGAACTTTTCAGAAGAGCACTGGTGTCGTCGCTGTCACTCCCTTTCAGGCACCTCATCATATATTAGACGGGGCTGGACTTATCACCATGGGAGCGACTTGTCATGCAAGTGATAGTTGTAACTTTGTACAACAGCAATTTGAGCGGTTATATGTTGATAATTCAATATTGTTGTCATGAACACAAAACTCATGTGCACGTGTTTCATCCCAGCGCTCCCCCGCGCCGACAGCGCTTTTCTGCCACAGAAAGAAAGTTTAATCCCCACTTACTGAAAGATTCCATCAGTCTCTGACACTTTTAACAGTGTTTCATCCTGTGTGTCTGCTCTGTCTGACTTTCTTTGTTAGCAGTTTTTCAGTTTTTCAATCATTTCAACCACAAGAGGTTCTTCATACAGTCATAACTGTGTATAACAAAATTTAAGCTAACAGGCCAAGCAGTTTGTGAGATTAGTCACAAACAGACACACAGACACATGTGACCAAATGCATGACCTGCTGGCGGAGAAAATGATACATTTTAGGCCACTCTAGTCTACAGGCCTTTAAAAATGTTGCAGAATGTTGCTAAATTTTAGTACTGTTAGACGGATCTGCAGCCTTTGGCACTGTCGATCATACCATCTTGCTGGATGGACTAAAGCACTTGGTCAGCATAGTTGCGACTGTGATTTTGTATTGGCCCATATGTCATGAGGGGTTCCATAAGATTCAATCCAAAACTTCATTTTTAGTACAAGTCTATATCTTAGGCATCTAGCAGGGATTGTAAAACAATCTGCTAGAAATCTAGGTGTTGTAGTTCTGATCAAAGTCTGAGCTCTTATCATCCATCCATTTTCTATACCGCGTATCCTTTTCGGGGTTGCGGGGGGTGCTGGAGCCTATCCCAGCTTCAACGGGCGAGAGGCGGGGTACACCCTGGACCGGTCGCCAGTTGATTGCAGGGCAACACTTAAGACAAACAACCATTCACACTCACACTCACACCTAGGGGCAATTTTACAGTCACCAATTAACCTAATGAGCATGTTTTTGGTCTGTGGGAGGAAGCCGGAGTGCCCGGAGAGAACCCACGCATGCACGGGAAGAACATGCAAACTTCACACAGAAAGGCCCGACCCGGGAATCAAACCAGCGACCTTGTTGCTGTGCGCCACCATGCAGTCCGCTCTTATCATCACATTGAGAAATTGGTTCAGACTTGTTTTGCAAAAAAAAAAAATATTGCCAGAATCAGTTTTGCACTGCCTAAGAACATCATAGAGCAAATCATTTGTGCTTTCATCTCTTCCCACCTGGATTACTGTAACTTCTTTTTTGTTTAAGCGAGTCTGCAATTGCTCGACTTCAATTGGTTCAGAGCATGGCAGCCAGGCTTTTTGACAAACACAAACCCAGGATCCATTGGGGGCATATTCGTGACATCGGGGTATTCAATATTCCTTCAATTCAATATTCCTTTATTCGTCCCGCGAGGGGAAATTCCAAAGCAAGCAAAGCATATTTGGTCTGTCCTCAGTGAGTCTCTACAGAGCGGAGTGTAGGTACACAGGTAGATATGTCTGCTCTGAGATGGAGACACTACGTGTCCAGTGCATTTTTGCTCATTGACCAGAATAGCGGCAATCAGCGGACGGGGTAGATGAAAACAACATATTACCCCCATTCTGGACCACTTACATTGCTTACCTGTGCACATCAGAATTCCGTTCAGGATTCTCCTGTTCACATTCATAGCTCTCCATGGCATGGCAACCTCTTATATTTCTGAACTTATAACCCAATCGATATTATTGTTTTCATTCACCTTGAATAAGGTGAGGATTAGTTATTCTGTGTTGTTATGGGAAAAGCTGTCAATTTTGATTGTGTTTGTGACTGTCATCAGTTGATAACAGTGACTTTACTCACCTTGTGTAAGACAGCACTGAACCCACTGTGAGATATCTCAGTACTCATATTTCTTGCCCAAACCTCAGAGCCTAAATTTGAGACAGAACTAGTTAATTTTACTATTTCAGGGGTGACACATGAAAAGATAACATGGATTTTTGTAACAATATTATTGTACAGAGATAGAAAGAAAACAATTGAACGTCACCTTCTATTGTGAAGATCTTGTTTTGAAAGTTTTCCAGTATTCCTGTGAGTCCGTCATAGTTCTCAATTTTAAAGGCATATTTTGGTTCTGAAGCCATGGGTCTAAATTTATCCAGCCTAGCATCTTTGACCTGAAACCAGAACGCTGCTTGAAATTATGAGGGAGCTCCAAGTCTCATGTCAGTAAGATAACAAGACACTTTTAGGCAAAGTTGGACTCAAAATTGGAATCAAAAGATTCACCATTTAAGGTTGTATTACTTAAAGACAAAACATAGACTTTAGTATGTCTGTGTATCATCCTCATGGCAGTGAACAGAATAGTTCCATTAACTGGTCTCTGACTGAACAATGAGACCTGTTACATCACATGACAGCTTACCCCAATGACAAAGCGAATGATGTTTCTGTCATCGTATCTTTTGATAATCCCACGTCTGTCAATGTCACTGGGATCTCCATCTGTGATTAGTACCAGAACTTTAGTTGCATCAGGGGAGGCGCCTGCTGCTGGGTTTTCAAGGATTTCATCTCTGTAACAAATGTAAAAGAAGCATTTGTAAAGCTCAGAAGAAACAAAACTGCATCTGTGAGTATGAATTAAAGAACGTTACATTAATGTGTTTGTCCTGTATCACTGTAACTTACAACACAAATGTGAGCGCTTTGTGTGTTTGGGTAAGACCTCTCATGTGGGGTTCCTTCCATAGTTTATCAAGAGCAACACTATCTTGATCGTCATTGAAGTCAAATACTTTCCTGTAATCTGTAGAAAACTGAACTGCTGCAAACTGAGAAAAGCAGAAAACAAAGTACAGTATTATTTTAACACTATGTGTGCACAATTTGCTATGAAAAATAAATATAAATGCTATGAAGACTTTAATGTTGCATTAGTGCAGGGACCTTGATTGATGTGTTCTTAAGGCTGTTCATTATATCCACTATGAAATCTTTACTTTTGTCGAACTCTTCTGTGATCATACTGCCTGATCCATCAACTAGAAAGACAAGGTCCACTGTCTTTTTTGTGCAGTCTGAAAAAAACACACAGTGAAAGTTTGTAAAGAATATTCAGTCAGGAGAAAAACATTGAGAATAATATTTTACAGCAAATAGGACAAGATGTGATTACCACAGAGTGGAAGACGCTTCCACTCTCTAAACGTCTTTTACCTTGGAAAGCTGGTGCGAAAGAGGAGATTTTTTGAGGATCAGCGGTCATCTTGTAGCACACACCATTCAGATCGGAGTTCTCATCATATCCATGCAATGACACACTTGGACTACAAACCTAAATCAGAACATAAGAGTTGAAAGAAATTTGATTTATCATATTGAATTCTTTTGCTCATAATTTTGAAATGATGTCACAAAAAATCTAAATTTTGTCTAGTTTTACTTATCAAGTCTTGTCTTACAGTGAGTTGAGAGTGTGCGGTCTCTTCAGCTATCGACAAGCCAAAGTGGATGACTGGCATTGGTGTGTGTGTCAGAGAAATGTCTGTGACAGAAGCATCTGATTAGTGCTATTGATAAAAAAATAGCACACATCCCCCAAAACACAAATTTCAGCTACAGTAAGTAACATTAAATAGCAAAGTAACAGTATCCAAATGTCCAGACTTCCCTGCACATGCAGAGCTGCACTAATTAGTCTACAATTCATGGCCATGGATGTGACAAAGAACCTACCATACATGACTGGCTTCACTACAGTTAGGCTAATAATAATAACAATAATAATAATTATAATAATGGTAATTAATGGTTTGATGTGAATCGTACTGTATGCTGTGGCGTTGGCAGTGACATGATACTAACTCAGCTAGATAGCTATGGGAGATTTGGAAGTGTTTGTTAGACAGCGTTTTTCACCATCATCATCAACACATTAATGAGCGAATATCTTTCTGAGGGCTGGTGTTCATCCATCCAGTGCTGTAACAAAGACTTGGAGAATCTATGATAAGGAGCGCTGAAGCTGTTCTAGAGGCACGTGGTGACCCAACACCTTGCCACAATACTTTCTCCTTTAATTTCTCACCCATATGTTACATTGTTGGAAACTGTGTTTTTTATCTTATTGTCTGTTTTTATTGGTTTGTTAACATTCTGATTAATTATGTAATATGTATTTCACAAAACACATTTATGTACCTGGAAGAATGAGGCACTGGTGGGTCTGCCTTCGATTAGGTTCACTTGAAAACAGAAATATGGCATTTATGAGGCAGTTTTGAAGCATATTTTACTATTATAATGTTTCACCAAAAGCACGGTACTTACCCTTTGTTCTTGCCTGACATGATTTGAAGCACTTTGTTTCCAAAGAAATCTTTTTGTTCCACCGTATGGGGGGGGGTTGTCGTGTCAATGTTGAAAGCCAAAGACACAGAGATGGCTGCAGTTTGTGAAAAGAATTTACTGCACTTAACATGTTCATCATTTATTGACAAAAAATGATGAGCAATTCAGAACTATGCTAATGCTAACAACTATAGGATTGTTTTGGTGGTCTACAAGGCATCGACCATGAGCTGCAATGGGGGGCGTCCAACGCTATTCAACCATCCGACGAGCAGTTCTGACGGCATATGCTGGCCCTTTAAAACCTGCCACCACACATATGTTCCTCTTCCCATTAATCTTTTCTCATCTTGTCTCTCATTCTTCGTCTCCTTTGGGTCATTTCCTGTCTTGTCAACACTGCTACTACTCCTCCTCCAATCACCTGCAGGCCTGCTTGGCCACCTCTATCTTGTCATCTTCTCACCTTGTCTTAAAAGGAACCACACTAAGTTTGTATAAGTCCTATTTATTAGATCGATTTCGGTTTGTGCATGTTAATGATGATTCTTCCGTGCACGCCAAAGTTACACAAGGTTCTGTGCTTGGACCAAATCTATTCACCCAGTATATGCTTCCATTTGGTAATATTATCAGGAAACAATCCATAAATCTTCATTGCTATGCAGATGATACCATCATAATCTGCAGTTCCCCCTCCTTTTTGCCCTATTGTGCCTTTATGTTTCCCTTTCTCCCTTTGTCTTGTCTGTCTCTCCCCTGTCTATCTTGTGTGTGTGTGTTTTACAGCAGGGCGTGGCTGGCAGGTGTGGTCTGGCCTCATCCTCTCCCGAGCACACCTGTGACCAATTACTTAAACAACACCCATCTGCTGACTCAGGGTGCTTTTCATTACATAAATTGGCCTCCTTGTCTCTTCCACTTGCTTCCTCTCCTCGCGTCTTAGCTCTGCCCAGCGAGGACATGAAAGAGGGATGCGAGGAAGGGACGTGAGGACGGAGGAAACAAAACTCCGAAATGAAAAATCCTCGCTCCACAGCGTCAGTCCAAAGCGACGTCAATTACTGATGACGTTTGCACAGCTGTAAAAGCTGTAAAACGTGATATTATGGTCAGATCTGCAGTCAGACTGTTCTACTCCTGATTGCTATTGATGAGGTTTCAATTAATCAATGCCGTTAGAGGCGTAACAGAGGACGGGTGTGTGGTAGATTAAACCAACAGCCTTGTAGCCTTGCTTTAAAAAAACGTAATATACCAAGAATTTTCATTAATTTCTTGGTGACAGATACAATTGTTAAAAGGACACAGTTGAAACAAGAATCAAGATTAGTGAAGACCTGCTCCTGCCATGATTCAAACGTGTGCCACATACGACACGCCCCTTAAATAATAAAAGACTTCCGCGTAGGCTACACCGGTGTATCCTCACTCTGATCTCCTTCAGAAGCCTCCTCTCTCCTCGCTCCTCATCTCCTTCAGGTGCATTTAAGCAATTGGAAGATCCTTCATCATGGCGGAGGGGAAACGACTTCCGGGTCGATGAAGGAGAGAGGAGACGAGGAGGCACAATTAAACGTAATGAAAAGCACCCACAGTATGAAACATCGGCCTTGCACCCAATGATTCGTCGAATCATTCACCTTTGTGGTAACACTAAGACTCCTGAGATCTACCCAGGACAGTGACTATTTTTGCCCTGTTTGCTTCCTCTCTGCCGGCCTCTTCACTCTCGGCAGACACTGCTGACTCCTTGTGTGGATCTACTGGACTCATCTGTTGCCCTGGCCTCCAGCACCACCATAAGGAATCTAGGAGTTATCTCTAATCAGGATATGTCCTTTAACTACATGCAATGACCTGAAGTCAGGGTTCCTCAAACTTGTCAAGGTCTGCATCTCATTATCATCCAAGGTCAGGACAACAAAATAATATTTAATCAATTAGTTAACATCACATCTCTTGTGATTGAGCCAGCATGAAACAGAGGCAGACAAGGTTCAGACAGTTCGTGTGTATTTATTTCTGACTCAGGCAAATTCTGACAACTACATTTACATCAGTTATGGAAACCATCAGTCATCACTCACTGTCACTGTCAACACACATTTTAAATTTCAATGTGTATATTGTTTATTGTCTCACTCATTGCCGTTCTTTGTATGTATAGTTTATTTTAGACTTTTGCAGGACTTAACTCACTGTCTTTTGCATGTCTTTCTTCTTGTGTGTGTACACATACTTGCCACAAAGTGATTCTAACTCTGATTCTGAAAAGGACACACATTCTGTAATGATGATTTTGGAGCTGATAGCAAATTCTCTGGTGAAATGGTGATTAATGTGTGAACTCAGCAGCAACAGACCGCACGCTCTGCAGCAGTTAACATCACCATGAAAATAATGTCAACGATAGGGAAAGAAGCCACATTAAAACCACGTTCATCTGAGGACAGCATCACTGTGAATGACCTCCAGCTAAACAACATTCAACAACAATAACAATTTATTGACCCACAGAAAATTTCTAAAGTTTCTCTAGTACATGCTTTTATCTCAAGCAGGCTGGAAAGCTATTAGTTAAGTTAAGACATATGTGCCTGCAAAGTCGCTTAGGTTCTCAGACTCAAACCTCTCGGTTGTTCCTGAGGCCAGAGCTAAAAGGCATAGAGACGCAGTCTTTGTTAATTACGCCCCAAAACTCAGGAACAGCCTCGCTGAAGCTCTGACGGGTTCCAAGTCTGTTGATTCCTTTAAATGAAATCTTAAGACACAGATCTTTCTAATATCGCTTTCTTCCTACCGGACAGCTGTTTTATCTGGTCTTATCCTTTTTTTTATTCAACTAGATATCTTATTTCATCTGATTTTATCGCTTTATCACAAATTATCGTTATTTGTTTTTATATTAGGCACCTTCTGTTGCATTTTATGTGTGAATTGTGCTATGTAATTAAAGATTCTTATTATCAATGATAGCAAATACTGTCACTAGTTCCAGTAAGAGATAAGGCTCAAGGCCATTCAATCGAAACTCTGTTGGTTTTGTTCAAACCGCCATCGCATCATACCTTGGACCTTGACCTTGTGTGTTTTATTTAGGTTTATTAACCTCCATTTCAGCACAACATTACACAGCAATTGGTTAGTGATGAGTGTAACATGATAGTAATAAAAAGAGGCAAAGAAAATTTAGTAAGAAAATAATCTGTGAGACACGTGAATATTACTCATCAGCATTCTAGTTTTTGGGCATTACATGAACTGAAAGACACATTTGACCTGAAAAAAACATGATGAATAACAAATATGCTGCTCAGGAGAACGTTTTTTTTATTCCTAAAATTCTGTCTGTGGCCTTCATATTAGCATGCAACTCTGCAAAAGGCACAGATTCGATGGTTCTAAAGTTCGTGTACAGGTTTGAACTTTGGACAGACGCATGTTAGCTCTTTCTCCCTGCCTCCAGTCCTCACTTAAAGTTAAGATAAACAGAGCCCCGTACTTTAGGTGTGGATATCAGATTTGTCTTCCAATCTCACTCTCAGAAAGAAAGTTAATATTTCCCAAGTATATTTCCCAAACTGTTGAATTATTCCACCTAATTCTCAGCCTCAAGATCACCCTCAACTTTCCCCCAGGCACACAATTCATCCCCATCTATTTGTTTTAGCTGATAAATATTGTTTTGATCTTACCAACAGCCATCGTGTAGGTGAGCCACACTATGCGATGCATCCTCTCCATGAGTCTTCTCCAGACTAAGGGGACGATATGAAAATGACTCCACAAGAAGGACGGGTCAGAAAAGGGGGAGGGTATTGTAAAGTTGTTTGCTGAAGGAAAGGAATCCTAGTTTATTTTGATGAGTAGAGGAAGCCCTTTAACATTTGTATCTCTAATTCTATCACTTCAGCACCAACGTGTATGCAGCAATTAAATCGAGTTAACTTTGTAAAGCCGACCACAAAAAACAAGATCTTTCCTGTCAACATTTTGACCATACAGCATCATCCATCCATCCATCTTCTATACCGCCTATCCCTTTCAGGGTTGCAGGGGGGCTGGAGCTGTCAATGGGCGAGAGACAGGTTACACCCTGGACCGGTCACCAGTGATTGCAGGGCAACATATACAAACAAACAACCATTCACGCTCACACTCACACCTAAGGACAATTTAGAGTCACCAATTAACCTAATGAGCATGTTTTTGGCCTGTGGGAGGAAGCCGGAGTGCCCGGAGAGAACCCACGCATGCACGGGAGGAACATGCAAACTTCACCAAGAAAGGCCCTGCCCGACCCGGGGATCAAACCTTCCTGCTGTGAGGCACATGCACTACCTGCTGTGGCATCGTCAGTTTACATGCAGCCGTGCACACTTCCAATTAACAAACACAGCCTTCCTCTTTCATTTGTTCAGCCACCTTCTTGAAAAGGTTGGTGTTGCGATATTTGCTCAAAAAAACCTGTTGATATCCAAGTCTTTCATAATGTTTAAAAGTAGGTGTGTTTCTATTTCCGTTTAGAAATGTCTCTCTACCGCAGCCTGACGAACTGTAGGCAATGCACAGAGCTGGTCGGACACAGGCAAGAGGCCGTGTGTCACAAACTGCCATGAAAACCTCAAAGTGGTTGACTGAGCAATGCACAGACCAACATTGACTGATGGCTAGCTGTCCCAAGCCACTGAGGCTGTAGAAATACTACCATCCACATTCAGCCCTGACATCAGGGTTCAGACAGTTCCCAAAGTCCAGTGCAGAGCTTGTGCCTGAACATGTAGGCTGCTCAAAAATTTCCCCAGAATTCTCAACATTTTGGGTTTTTTGCCCAAATTTAGATGAGACAATCGCTACTACTCTTATACTTGTCTGTTAAATACAGTATAAAGCTACAGCCAGGACATGGTATGGTAGCTTGGCAGAAAGATTGCAAACAAGGGAAACAGCCTGCTTGGCTCTGTTTGAAGAGCATACATACTGTAAGGCAAATCACACCCAACTGACACTAAAGGTCACACTGCTCCTTAAGGAAACACATGCAAATATACACAACAAAAAAAATCCTCACCGATTTGAGAGCACATGAGCAGCATTTAGAAAATTTGTGCAAAGTGAGAGAACATAACCAAATATAGAAATAGAAAAAACAGAAACAACAGAAAAAACAACTAGTAAATTGCAAATTGTGTGTACTGTCTCTGAAATTCCAGTGGGTTGAGCTCTCAGGGCCATTGTAGATATGATACATATATTTATTTTGTAAGCTTAAATGAATTGAAAGATATTCTCTGCCATGAAAGTTGTTTTTTATTCTAAATGGCTTTAAAAAAAATCTCTGAACAAATTTAACTGTTCAGCAGAAACATCATGGAAAGTACAAATTACAGTATTACATATTATGATAGCAAAATATAAGACAGCTTAATATAAATAAAATGAATTGCACCTCCCTACAACCATGTCCCCAGTAGTTGTTATTTCTCTGAATGAGTTGTCACTGAAAACTTATTTTAATTTCTTGAAAGCACAAACGTGACAGGTTTGCCTTTATTAGCGGAAAAATGAATCAAAACAGCAGAGAACACATGAGATAATACTAGAATACAAAATTAGTGCTCATCTAGACATGATGGGCAGCAGGTTTTAATTAATAGAGAGTATAAAACATGTTACAAAATGAACTCATAGCACTTCACAAACAGCTTAAACAATTAAGAGCAACACACACACACACACACGCACACACACACGCACACACACACGCACACACACACACACACACACACACACACACACACACACACACACATATATATTCAAACCTCTGAGTCTCCATTCAACAGTCTGAATGAGATAAGACCTCTGGTGTAGGCTACATGTGTACTCGCTGGCCATACTGTATAACAAGTTTAGAAAAAAGTCTACTTGGTTTCTTCCCTGTGACCTTAATAACATTAATTTAGGGTAAAGAGTAGGATATGCAAGCGTCGTCGAGAGTAAACCCTCACTGGCTTTCCACCAACAAATACAGTACAAGTGGTTGTGTTGAGAGTATCACACCAAGCCGGATGTAATACCATTTGGCACCTGCTCCACCCTTACATTTAAAAAATCTGATGAAGCTTCAACATGCCTGTGAATTCAGTATCCAGGGTCTGAAGATCATTTTATGATTTTGACTCAGCTTTTTCCAAATATTTTGCTGTCTTTCTTATCATATGGAGTTTGTTCAGGTGTCATCACAAGTGCTGCTATAGGCATGGAGCATTTGTCACATGATAACAGTTATATGTGGAGGGCAGATTGTGATCCCATTCGCTGTTCAAAGTCTGATGCGTTGGAATGGCATCTTTCACAAGTGGTCCACTATGTCCTGGTTAATGAGTGGTTGATACAAATGTGATATGATATGAATAATTAACCTTAGCATGAAGGCTGGAAGAACGAAGGAAACGGCTAGCCTGGCTCTGTCCAGAGGTTAATAAAAAATCTAACATGTAATTTTTGCACTTTGGCATTTCTACAGCTTAAACAAAGCGATATAATGTGTAATGTACAGTGAGCTTTAAAGTTGCTGGTAGGTGGATTTTATCAGCTTTGGAGAGAATCAGACTATCAGTGTCCTGTTGTTTCCAGTCTTTATGCTAAGCTAAGATAATCATCTACTGGGTCAGACAGAAATGAGTAATATTAATTTTCTCATCTTCATGGTTTTTCATCCAGCTCCTCCTCTTTTTCAGCCAGCGGGATAGTGATGTTGGCCTCACCATCATCAAGAAGCGTTTTTTCCTCTGAAGGTTGGTCATATTTACTGTCAGCTTCTGATTGGCTCACTGACCGATGTTTGAGGGCAGGGGTTAGCTGCGTAGGGGTGCCAGCCGAGAGAGAATCTTTTCTCACTTGCTTTTCATAATCCTCAATCATTTTCTTCTTAAAGCATCCCATCTTGTGACAAACAGAGAAAAAAATCATTGGATCAAACACCACAGAAACCCATTTCACTGCGGAAAAGCATCTTTAATTCAGTTAGTAATATTCAAGCAAGAGCTCTGCATATGAAGACGGAAGTTTAACTTGTATTTCCTGGGATTGTGGTTTGCAATTAAACTTTTACAATTTGGAAATTGACACTCACCTTACACATGATGACTGTGATTATGATCAGGAGCAAGAGGCCCACTGTAGCTCCAGTTAAAATGATCAGCCATTGATTTGGGGGTATTATGAACTCAACCCGAACTTCAGTCTGTTGGCAGAGAAAAGAAAAGTTTTGCGTTTAGCTTATGTGTGTATATGAATGAATATCTATGTGAATGAGGATCCCAAATTTCTCGAAGATGAAATAGTTTTGGTTGTTCATGTGGAGACTGAATGTACCCGTTTCATTGTTGGATCGTTGTCTTTCCACAAGCCAGGCTCAGCAGACTTCTTCTGTTCAAAAGCATCTTTATTCTGTGGTTAATAAATATGATGCATTAGGTATAGTGAAAAACATTTTGAGCAATATCTTTGAAATGGCATTACCGTGCTCACATGTCAACATACCTCTTGTTTATGAGGATCCAGCACATATCGTTGCTTGTCATAGTTTACATGTATAAAGCTTTTAAATCTGACCTCTGCCCCGTCTCCAATATAACGTTTAAGAAAAGCAATATTCTGCAAAGCAAGAGCACAATGGTATATTCACCTCTGTCAATGGTGCGTCACCCGACTGTGTGTGTAGATGTAGTTTGTGTGTTGTTGCTACATACCTCTGCATGCTGTTTAAGATCCCTAAATTGTGCATTTCCTGACAATGTAAACTGAGTGGCTGATTCTTTCTCCAGGATGAAACTGTCACACATGATGACCTTGCAGTGTTTTCCTGGTGAGCAGTACTGTAACACATTGAAATGCCATTTTATTAAAGGGATTTGTCACTTCATGAACTCTTCACTTAGAATATTTTGATACTAAATGTGTTTTACTCACTTCAGACTGAAAGTCAGTGACACCTGTGCATTGAGTTTTGTTCTTAGAAAAGACAAAGTAATTGGTAAGCATTAAAGATTTGTAATTCTACAGACAGCAGCAGTATAAGTGATTAGAAGTAGTGTTCTGGCAGTCGCCGAGTTACCTGGTCGACAGAAACTTGATAGTTCTCCATTTCAAAACCATGTTCCAGTTTCGTTGGGAAGAACAGGGACACATTGACAGGAAAAGCTTTCAGACCAGGATTATCTATCTGTAAACAGTGAACAGTGAGAGAGAGTGAGCCCATTTTAAAAGAATAATACAACATTTGGGGAAATATTGACAAAAGGTGGCAAAATCAGCCTACCAGCATCTCTTAAGCTCAGTAATGAACACCTAAGGCTCGCTAGTTCCCTTTTTCTTGCAGTCTTAATGCTAAGCTACACTGAATGTCTGCTAGCTCCAGATTCATATCATATATTCCCACATGGTAGCGAGGAATCATAGTCTGACAAAGAAAAAAGTCTTAACTAAAGGTCCAAGATTCCATTGCAAGTTAATTAATTTCTTCATCCATGCAAACCCCTCCAATAAAAACACAACTCATTACACTTTGTGCTGTACGCTACCTGTCAACCACTTGTTGCTGCATAAGTTACTGCCTCACCTTATATATATTAACTATTTCTTTTGGTGCAGTGTCCTCTGTTGTAAAGTTCAGATAGCTTGTGGTGTCTTCTTTCCTGTAAATAAAACAGGATGTTCACAGTACGCAAGCAGTTGTGGCATGATTATTAATTACATACAAGGACTGCAGATCCAAAACACTATTTATGTGAGTCATGCCACTTACACTGCTACTGCCATTTTAATTTCAAATTGCACTGGGATGGTTTTGGTCAGGGAATTAGTCCTGGTGGAGTTTGTGTTATCGCTAAGGATGTAAAAAGCATTTCTTGTGAATATCAAACATGAAATATGTAATGATAATACATGATATTTTAATCATACGGAGAAAATGTTTGGCTGTGTCAGATTGTATGAGAAGGCCTGTACCTTTTTCCAGTCACGGTTATCGAAACGGTGTCATTCCACTCATGTTCAGTTATGATGTGGAAAGACGTTTTAAATGTTGCCTTCACAGAAAAAAAAGAAGATTTTCGTGAAAGATGATTAGGGAAGTTGCCAGGTTCAGACAGTTTTTGACAGTTTTTGATTTCTGAAAGTTCACTTCCGCCCCGTGAGGGTGGCTGGGTGCAGTTCTGACTCACGGCTGATTTGCTGCGATACACAGGAAGGCTGACACCACACACAGTTTTGTCGAGGACTCCGTCTAGATCATGACAGCTGTGGTGCACTGGTCTCGTCGCCTGTTTTAAGAAAAAACATGCACAAACACGTTTTACTTTGAATCAAACGCTGTGAACAGTGAACTTACTTCCAGTAAGTTTAAAGAGGGAGAATTCAAACAGCATTGGTTCTCAGAGCTTGATGTGACTAAAAACACTCCTGCCACTGACAACACCCACATCCTGCAAGGGTTTCAGATCCACCAAGGATTTTCTGTTCTGGTTCCTCTATTCTTTAAGTGGAACAGAAATAATGGAGCTGAAGTGTGAGAAAAAGCTTTGCAGGAGTTATCCATCAGTGGAGGTCCCTTTACATTATTTATCAACATAACTCATTTTTCATAATTAGTAATATGACATTTAGTAGTTTTGCAAAAAGGGCAATGTCGGTAAACTCATCTGTGTACATGCAGCTTAGATAAAAGTGGTGCAGAGATGTACCAGTGGATTTTAGGAATTGCAGTCAGATTAGAATAGCAATGCATGTAAAGTTGTTTTCTGACAGGCAGTTCAACAAAGACTGAACAATCAGGCCCTTTCTCTTCTGATGGAATGACTGTGAAGGCATATAACTGGACAAAACACAGCTAAGTCCATCATGTGTAGCTGAAGTGACTTAACTGAACTGGGGTTCAGGAGTCAGTATTTGGTGAATTGGTGGTTCATCCATGTGGTAACGAGAGTTGTCCCCCAGTTTTCTGAGTCTTGTCTTTTAACAAAACAACATTGTGCACACAACATCATTTTCAAAAATGTTGTCATTTACATGAACCCAGATAAATACGCCGTCAAGCGCATCATAACTATGCCAAGCCTATGGGTGCGAGTGTTAACACAGGTCCCTCACATGACGTTAAGTATTCAGTCGCATGTTGTGACGTTTCAGAACCTAAAACACCGTTTAACCCAGTTTACACGCCGACAAATAACCTGCGTTTTCAGAAATCTCCACTTTGGCCAGAGTTTTTAAAAATGATCGTTTTCCGTGAAAAAAACGTGTGTAAACGAGAGGCCAAACCGCATGAAAACATATGCGTTTTCCCTAATTGTAAATGGGTCTTGGTGTGTGTTTGGGTGCCTTGCCTTCACCTGTCTCTGTCCATGCCCTGTCTGTCTGCGTCTTTGGGAAGGATTGGGTCTACACTCCTCTGGCCTACTTCACCTCAAGTCTCCTCCAAGTTCTGGATCCTCTCTGACGCATCAGTTTGCCTCAGTTATCAGTCATCATTAAAACTTTAAACTCTTTTTAGTCTCCTGTCCTTTAAGTGTGGCATTTTGGGTCTTGTAATTTGCTATTTAAATTGCAATATTGAGGTCTGCTAAGGTCACTTCTGAACTCCTCACCCACAGACGTTAATGTTAAACTACTAGTCATCATCCCCTGCTGACACGGACTTAAGTGACTTTGCACAGCTTCCTCTGAAGCCACAAAAGGCTCATACAACTTTTTTTCATATATGCAGTAGTGACCTGCAAAGATTGATTTTTTTTTTTTTTTTAACTCACCTCTGTAAGAGTCATCCTAGAGAAGGAGAGGCCCGAAGGATAGTACATCGAAAGGCTGGTGTTGTATGAGTCATCGCCATGATTGGACAGTTTCACAGACAGGTTGAAGTAGTTATCTTCTGCCACCAATAATTTTGGGGTCCTAAGACAAAGAGTACTTCTTACATTTGGCCATAAGATGTTGATATCACAGTTGATGTGCTGTGTTTTGTCATATATACATACATGAAGTCGAAATCCACCTCAAGTTCAGCAATACAGGTGTCATTTTTTCTACATTGCTTTTCGAAGGGAACCTGTAGAAAAACAAAAAAACTTTGTGGTCGTGTCATGCTTGAAAATAGAGAGCAATCCAGAAAGACAACACACAATTCCTTTAAAATGTAGCAGACACACATACATACATAGGTTGTTTTTTTTTGTCCCCAAATAAATTGTAAAAACTTTGATCTCCTGACTTTTCATCTAGCATCATCAATGCAATCCAAATGTATCGAATACTTTGGTTTAGGACCACACACCTGCAAAAATGTTCAGTAGCCTCAGCGGCACTTTGTGTGCTTAGTGGTAATTAGCAAATGTTAGCATGCTAATACATATGCTAAACTAAGATTGTGTACATAGTAAATATTACACCAGCATGTTAACATTGTTAGTGAGATTATATTAGAATACTGACTTTGTAACAAATATGTCATTTGGACAGTAAATGTTGAAAACGACAAATTTACATCCTTAGTCGTCATCGCATCCATAAAACATAATTCCATTTCACGGTGCTTGTGCTGAGTAGAGCACAGAACGCTGATCGTTTTCTTCATGAAAACACAAATGTCTTAGAACTTGACATGGGCACATGTAAAATGAGCATCAGTCAGGATGTGAAATCCACTGACAGCCTGCAGCCTTTGGCCTTACATACCTCGACAACAGCTTGCTTTTTGCTGTCCACATTCAGAACCGCGGATGCATTCTCACTGTCATCTTGGGCAAAGTTTAATTTGATGCTGATGGGTGATAATGTATCTTTCACACATTTCTGCAAGAAAAAAAGAAGAGTCATCTGCATATTGAAGAAATTTTCAAAACTTGCAGATTCTCTTCTCTGTCTCTGTCTATCCCCTGCCTGCCTTGCATGTATGTGATTACTGCAGGGTGTGGCTGGCTGGTCTTGTCTGGCCTCCTCCTCTCCTGAGCACACCTGTCTGCAATCAAGACCCATCAGCTGCCGCAGTATATAAGCACCGACCATCTCCTGCCTTTCTGTCTGAATCACAGTGTTTGGGTCTCAACTCTTACCAAACAGAAAAGGTGTTGCTACATGGGCAAGAGGGTTGATGAGGATTTCTTTTTTTCAAGAGACCAAAGAAATTCACATCATTCACATTTTTTCATTTTTTAAGCCAAATCTTAACTTTAAGGCTAAAAGAGTTCCAAAGTGAAAGTGCACACAGCTGAGCCCAGTTTGGACAAGTCTGTAGCATAAAAAAGTGCAATCTGTTAGAATTGGCCACCTGTCCAACATCACTAACAAATAAGGAGCACCAAATCATCAGAGTCACTGTTAATGGCTGCACACTATACACTTTACTGTAGCTGTCTTTGGTTGAAGCTGTGAGCTGCCATTAGTGAGTTAGCTCAGTTAGCCATGCACCTAGCAGCCCTATTAGTTGAAAGTCTGTCTGCTCTGACCAAGAGCTCTGAGCACTGGGGGATTGTTGGTGTTTACACTGCGGGCAACAGAACTAGTTTCATCAGGATCCCAGTGAACATAGATGTACTGGGACCAATGGAGGCCAGTTTGATGACAAGGATTACAGTACGGGGGTGATTTACAGCGACTCTGACCAGGACAATGAAGACAGGGCAGACAGAGACAGGAGAGAAATGAGAGGAAATTCAGCATTAGTAGTAGGGATTTTAACACCTAAATCGCTGAATAAAGGGTTTATTTTGACCATCCCAGAGTTTGGTTTGGCCAAAATAACGATTGGTGGATGAGTGGGAAGACAAAGGAAAAACAAAATTTCTTTTGTTGATGTTTTGTTTATTTTTATTTATCAGATTAAAAAAGCTAAGAGAGCCAGTGAAATGCAGCTCACATACATCTCCCAGCTGAAACTATTGGGGGATGCCTGAGCTGTACTCTCAGACTATCGCTTCTAGAGGTCCAAAGTGGTGTTGTGTGGCAGCGCACCTCAGTGGTAGTAAGAGTTGTCTTTTCACTTTCCCCACCTAACTTTATCCTGACAGTCCGGAGAATTAAACGAACAACCCCTCTAGTGACCCCCGCCCAAAGTGTCAATCATTAATCATTCCAACCAACAAAAGAAAATGAATATACTCAACATACTTAAAAAAAAAACTGTCTTGGATTTAAAGTGTGTTGTACAGATTAATGGAAAAATCTAGGTATTGACCAGCAGACACATAGACACATGGACAATATTTATACAGACAGGTGACAGCTGCTTATATGCAGATAGTTCAAGAGTATGTGATGGTGAGTATTACTAACTAATCTCCATACCGGCATGTAGATGGAGTAGTTGAAGACGGTCTCTTTGTTCCTTAGCTCGTAGGTAGAAGTAAGATTCCTCATTTTCTGGTCATTTTGAATGAAGAAACCTCGATATGCGAGTCTCATTGGATCTACATCAAGTGTCCATGAGATGTTTAGTCCAGAACTCATCACTCCTGCAAAGGCATACAGCGGGATTAAAATAACACATGGTAGGATGTGCAGCATCAGCAGGTGTTAATGAATCACATTGTTGGATCAGGTGCCTACCTATTTTGCTCTTTGTTGTCTCTTCCATTTCAAAGCGGACTATCAAGGTAACCATTGGTAGATTTTCATCTGTCTTGTCTGGGCAGTTGATTTTGTCAGTGCTTATCTCCTTAGGTAGAAAAAACAGATGTGCCACGACATTAAAGACGGGCCTGGACCTGAAAGACATTCATCAAAATGATTAAAAATGGATTATTAGACTGTACATGATTTTTTTCCTACAGTTAAACAATACACTTTCACTTCGATTTCACTGGTAGTTTTCTCTGGTTTTCAAACGACAGAAAATGTGGCACCGGTTGTGGAAAATTCTACATATTTTACTTGTATTTCGAAATCAGTTTGTGTCAATTTTCAGTGAAAAAATCCATGCCTTTGTTTATTATAATTTTTTTATGCTGACTTCTATTATCTATAACATAAAGTCTATGTTCATGTGGTTTTGAGCATGAGTTACTTCATACAGACATTAATCATGTAGTGGATTGGTCGGGTAGAGTCTCAGGCAATGTGTTGTCTCCATACCATAAGACAACAGCCATGCCCTGTGATCCAACTGCAATATCTGGGAGTCCGTCCTCTCCAAGGTCAATGTCCCCATCAATGGCTTGTCCAAAGAATCTTAGTCCAGGCTTTATTTTCTGTCCCATGATTCTCTGGAATAACAGAGATTTGATAACTGAAACAGAGCATGATTTCTCAGGGTGAGACAGACAAAGGTTTTTGATAGTACACACCAAAATGATTGAAAAATACTATTACTAACTCAGATCATTGCAAGGAAGACCTTTTAGTTTTATTCAAGGACAGATTTAGTCTGCTGTATTGGCAAAAAAGAAAAAAAAAAAAAACACATTTGTCTAACCCTCATAATGGTGATGCACTATTATTATTTTTGGGGGCATCTGATGTGTTTGTTAGACAGAGACAATAGAGAGGAAATGAGGGAGATAGATGCAACAAAAGTGGGGGACCTGCCTGACTCAACTCAGGGACATTGTGGTCCATGGTCAGCTTTTCTCTGTCTCACCTGGCTGAAAGTGCTGCGTATGCCTCTGTGCCTGTCACCAAGGTAGATGTAAACAGCTCCCCTGTTATCATCCTCAAGCGGGGCTCCAACAGCAACATCTCGGAGTCCATCACCATTCAGATCTGCAAGACTGGCTATGGCAGTGCCAAATCTCCCCATGGATGGTGCAGTCACATTCAGTTCATTTTTCAGCTGCATCTGGAAACAAGACCAAACGTTTAGGAAAATAAATGCATTAACTATCTCCCCGTGACCTGATTAAAGCTCAAACTCTGGGTCTGTTCCCACCTCATCAGTCAGTGTGTAGACGTATATCTGGCCTTCGCTCTTCTCCTGAGGATGGTAAAATTGTGGAGCTCCCACCAGCAGGAAGTCAGTGTCACCATCTAAGTTGACATCTACTGAGCACAGCTCTGCGCCAAAGTAGGAACCAATCTGAAAGGTACATTTATTTAATTCATGATGATGGTGCCAGTGCAAGGAAGTTCTCTGGTTTCCTCTCTGCAACCACTGAAATAACTGCCTTTGTGCATTTTCATGAAGATGCAATATGTAGCTATTTCTATCTCTAAAGGCAAATAAAAGTAATCGAAGAACTCAGTTTGATTTCTTCAAAAAATATAACCAGGGCCCAGCAGCTTGTTGCAAGAAGCAGGTTAACTGTAAAACCTTGTACAGCAAATGTTATCGTGACAGGTTTCTAGCAAAGTACACCTGCCTCTTGAACAGTGTCGTATTTATTCAAGTACAGACTAGGTTCATGAGAAATGTCCTAAAAGTTATCCATACTTACTCTAAAGGTGGCATAATAACAAGGTTTTCATTAACATGCAATGGCAGATTGAGGTTTATGTTGAGTCTAGCAACCTTCAGGCAAACTTAAAAAAATTATTTCTGTTTAGAATATGTAGGATAAAGTACATTGTGAAAAAATATCAAGACACCAACCTGGTCCCCATTTAGTCTTTGGGCTACGATCCAGTTGTTTCCATCATGTCTGAAAATAACTACCTGTCCTTTGTGATTAAACCTTGGTGCACCGCTGAAATACAGAGGAGCGTTGTTCTTCTCTCCAACAGAAGTAGAGTATCCTGCAACAGCATCAGTCACAATCTGCTCATTGTTCACTCACATCATGCAGCGAGGAAGTGCTCAGATTCTAAAATTATGTACATTTTCCTACATCATTTCCGATCGATTTGCTACATTTTTAATTCAAAGCTGAACACATCATTTAAGTTGGAAACTGATAGAGGTAGAGACATAGAGACATATGTTTCCCTTTTTTGCCAAGCCTCATGTAAAACAAAATAAAACAACATCTCCAGCCTAATAAAAAACTCATGTACAGAAGCAGATAATCTGAAATGATTTTAAATAACTTCATGTTTAGTACCCATGTACGAGTCATTCTTCATTTGTGGATCCTCAATTTGTGTTTGTTTTTCTGCGAGAAACTCTTGAAGAGAACCACGCCAGGTGTTTGATCCCACTGAACCCAGAATCAGGGTATCCTGTTAACAGAAACATGCAGGTCTGGTTAGAGCAGGATAGAATCAAGCTTGCAATGTAATGTTAACTGTCCCCTTCACCCGACCTCTGAGATGTTCTGCTGAAATGATGTTAGGTGACATTATGTTCACTGGAGCACAAGTTTATGTGTCATGTTCATACAGATTACATCCAGCGCAAAGGTGTGCTCCACACACTTTAGCATTGTTTTGTGTGGCATGAAGAGGCTTTGCTATCATATCCTTTAACACAATCAAAAGGTAATGTTAGCTTGGAAGTGACTGAATGCAAGCGTTAGCTGTTGAAAGCTAATGCGTGATTAAATGTGTTTATGTGATTTACAGTGGAATATGACCCAGTGTCACTCCAGATTGTTACTGTAGATCATCTTTTCAGTTGCTGATCAAGTGGGAAGTGATGAAAGCAGATTTCTACTATACCAGGCTTTCTTCTACTATAGCCTACCAGACTTTTTTCTACTATATCAGGCTTTTTTCTACTATACCGGGCTTTTTCTACTACACCACACTTTTCTCTGACCGGACTTAATTTACCTGTCCTACCTGGGAGTAAACACTGCTGGAGAAGAGGCAAGAGAGCAGGCGTCCGGATCAGGCTGAGGAGCAGACAACACCGCCCTCCACTTCCCAGCGTCCTTCTAGCAAATGTTCAATCCCTTCATAACAAACTGGATGAACTAAGGGCTATACTGGCTTTCCAATGGGACATTAAGAACATTACTGCCTTCATTGTCACAGAAACGTGGCTCGATCCCTCAGTCCCGGACCCCGCAATCACAGCGGGAGGCCTCTCCATTCATCGCCAGGACCGAACGGTGGAGTCCGGCAAAACTGCATTATGGGTCTGCATTATGGTGAACAATCGGTGGTGTGTGGACACAAAAACGATCTCATGCAGACTGTTTTATTTGCCCAGGGAGTTTACAGCTGTGGCTCTCACCGCTGTTTATATCTCCCCACAAGCAGACACCACACGGGCACTGGAGGAGCTGTACAGAGTTAACGACCAACTTGAAACTTTACGCCCAGGGACTGCTTTCATCGTGGCGGGTGACTTCAACAAAGCCAACCTGAGGAGAGTTCTGCCGAAATATCACCAACATGTGGAGTTTCCTACTCATGGAGGTAAGACACTAGACCGCAGGTGTCAAACTCATTCCACAAAGGGCCGAGTGGCTGAAGGTTTTCTTTCCAACCAAGCAGCAGCACACCAGACTTGACTCATTTCAGCTGATCTCAGTCTTCAGACAGCTGATTGGTCAGACTGTTCTTGATTGGTTGGAGGAAAAACCTGCAGCTGCATGGCCCTTTGTGGAATGAGTTTGAGACGCCTAGACGTTAATGTTTACACTCCATTTAGTCACGCGTACAAAGCCCGCCCCCGCCCGGCCTTCAGCAAATCAGATCACTCCTTAGTCCTGCTGCTCCCATCCTATAGGCAGAGACTGAAGCGTGAGCAGCCCGTGACGCGGACAGGACAGCGCTGGTCGGACCAATCAGACGCCGCCCTGCGGGACTGTTTCTCCTTCACGGACTGGCACATATTTCGAGCTGCTGTCGGCAACAACATCAATGAGTACACTGAGCACGTGACAGGATACATCAGCAAATGTATCGATGACGTCGTACCGGCGGTGGGTTAATGGAGCGGTCCGCTCAGCGCTCAGAGCACGGACAGCAACGAGAAAGCCCAGTACAAATTCAGAAGATGTATTTAATACTACAGGGGAAAGAGCTGCAGCATGGGGGAGGTGTCTGCTTCTCTCCCTGAGGAGCTGAACTCATTCTACGCCCGTTTTCAGGAAAACAGCAAGCAGAAGGTGTTGCTGGAACAAGACAGCTGCCCTTTCCAGCTGTCCCCGGGTTGATGTGTGTAAAAGCCTTAAAAGGGTGAATGCACACAAAGCTCCTGGACCGGACAACATCCCAGGCCACGTCCTCAAACCAAAACCAGCATGTTCAAGGATAGTTTTTATCCACAAGGCATCAGACTGCTAAACAGTTGAACTGCCACACACACACACACACACACACACACACACACACACACACACACACACACACACACACACACACTGCACCTCTAGTGTTTTTATCCTATTTCTAGTGATTTTTTTTTTAAGCTGCTACCTCTATTTTATTCATATTTCTTTTTATATGTATATATTTTATTCTTGAATATTTTGCACCGTGAAGTGATTATTGCACTGTGAGTTGGCACCAAGCACAAAAAACATTTCATTACTGGTGACAATGTTACATTGTGACAAGTATATGACAATGAAGGAATCTTGAATCTTGAATCTAATAGCCGTTTGTTGGGAAACTGCCTGTTTGGCATGTTTTGGTGTGCTCCTAATGTAAAACTCCACCATGGATCAAGTGTCAGTGCTAGAAGTATTGGTCCAAATTTCTAACCTTCAAAATGTGTTGGTTTTGTCCACATTTTGACATTACTCACCTTATAGAAGACAGCACTGAATCCGCTCTGAGACATTTCATTAGTCATGTCTCCTGCCCGAGCCACTTTGGAGCCTGAATATAAAGAAATTAGCATTGCATGTTACAATTGCAGAGGGACAGCAGGAAGATAACACTGATTTTCTAACAAAATTATTATACAAAGAGTGTAAAAAAACAATTGAACGTCACCTTCCATTGTGAAGATCTTGTTTTGAAAGTTTTCCAGGATTCCTGTGAGTCCGTCATAGTTCTCAATTTTAAAGGCATTTTTGTCTTTCGGTTCTGAAGCAATGGCTCTAAATTTATCCAGCCTAGCATCTTTGACCTGAAACCAGAACGCTGCTTGAAATTATGAAGGATCCTCAGAAGTCTCATGTCAGCAACATAAACACAACAGTTTGTGCAATATTGGACTCAAAACTGGACTCAAGTACAAGTTGCACTATTTAAAGCTGAGCTTGGCTGCAGCTGTTACTGTATTACTTAAAGACAAAACATTTGCTGGTAAAAACATGTCTGAACAATTGTTTTTGTCTGAGTAGTATGTCTGTGTGTCATCCTTATGGCAGTGAACAGAACAGTTCCAAGAATTGATCACTGAGGTATCAGACAATCAGACAATAAAAGATCAAACAATGAGACCTGTTACATCACATGACAGCTTACCCCAATGACAAAGCGAATGATGTTTCTGTCATCGTATCTTTTGATAATCCCACGTCTGTCAGTGTCACTGGGATCTCCATCTGTGATTAGTACCAGAACTTTAGTTGCATCAGGGGAGGCGCCTGCTGCTGGGTTTTCAAGGATTTCATCTCTGTAACAAATGTAAAAGAAGCATTTGTAAAGCTCAGAAGAAACAAAACTGCATCTGTGAGTATGAATTAAAGAACGTTACATTAATGTGGTTGTCCTGTATCACTGTAACTTACAACACAAATGTGAGCGCTTTGTGTGTGTTGGTAAGACCTCTCATGTGGGGTTCCTTCCATAGTTTATCAAGAGCAACACTATCTTGATCGTCATTGAAGTCAAATACTTTCCTGTAATCTGTAGAAAACTGAACTGCTGCAAACTGAGAAAAGCAGAAAACAAAGTACAGCATTATTTTAACACTTTTCTGTACAATTTAACAAATAAATACTATGAAGGCTTTAAGGCGTTGCATTAGTGCAGGGACCTTGATTGATGTGTTCTTAAGGCTGTTCATTATATCCACTATGAAACCTTTATTTTTCTCGAACTCTTCTGTGGTCATACTCCCTGATCCATCAAATAGAAAGACAAGGTCCACTGTCTTTTTTGTGCAGTCTGAAAAAACACACAATTGTAAAGAATATTCAGTCAGGAGAAAAACGCTGAGAATAATATTTTACTGCAAGAAGGACGTGATGTCATTACCACAGAGTGGAAGACGCTTCCACTCTCTAAATGTCTTTTACCTTGGAAAGCTGGTGTGAAAGAGGAGATTTGCTGGAGATTATCGGTCATCTTGTAGCACACACTGTTCAGATAGGAGTTCTCATAGCATTCATGGACTATACTTGGACTACAGACCTAAATCAGAACGTGAGAAATCTTATCAAACTGTTTTGAATAACTTTGAAGAAATGTCACAGGGAAATCTAATGAGCTTTGTGATTTTCTTACAGTGAACTGGGAGCGTGTGGAGTCCTTAGCCATCGACAGGCCAAGGTGCTTGACTGATATTGTTGTGTCTGTGAGAGACATTTCTGCAGGAGTGGCATTTGATTAGTATTTCAAAAAGCTTTTGAGTTCCTTTATGGGATGTTTCCCTTTTATAATTCATATTTCTGCATTGATGGAAACTGTACTTTTATAATTTTTAATAGTGGGATCCATCATGCAGTGTTGCCTTCAAAAACTGCATTTGTATACCTTTAGGGTTGAAGCAGTGGGTGGTGTTTTGGGCTTGGTCAGGTTTGCATATTCCCCCAGATCCATTTAGTTGCAGAGGTGCAGTTACAATTACCCTGTGGATGAGGTCAACAACCATGATAACAGTAATCTGAAGCATTTCTGTGGCCAGACAGACATGAGCTGCAGAGTTTTAGCAACAAGAAAACACTTGCTGATAAAAGCATGTTGTCAGAGTGACAGCATGCTTTGTCATCCAATGCCATGCCATGCTCCATGCTGAAGTTTCTTCAAATTATCTTTCATCAACACTAAAGTTATATGCATGCACATTATAACTGAAAGGAATTCAACTTTATGAGTAAAAAGGATTTTGACAGTTGCAGCAATGCCAATTACCAACTGAACTAATGTTTATCTAGGCAAGTCCTCTTGTCAAGCCCCTTGAGGGTTTTTTAGGACCTCCTTGCATGTTTCCCTTTGTTTTTTTCTTTTTAAAAAAGATATGTATCAGTGATTGTCAATTTTTCTATGGTAATTGAAATTTTGACTTTTTAACATGTGCTAAAATTAAATAAACAAAACAAAACGACCAAGTTGCAAATGCAAACTTACCCTTTGTTTGTGGCAGACATGTACTGAAGCACTTTGTATCCGAAGAAATCTTTTTGTTCACCCACATAGACATCAGGATTTGTCATGTCAACGTTGAAAGTCAAAGAGATGCGGATGGCTGCAGTTCAGGATAAAAAAGACCACATAAGTTTTGTAAGCCTTAATTTAAAGAGGTGGCAACAAATTTCAACGTGGTTTATCGGAAAAGTCCTGAAGCATAAAAAGAAAACAGCAAACAAACATGGAGACAGCAACTACAAGAACAGTAAGTTGACAGTATGCTGCTGTTTTGACAAAAATTAGCAAATTGATCTTTTGACAGCCTCTCATCCCTGGTCTCGGTGCCTTGAGCATGAAGAAAGTAAAAAAACGCGAAATAAGAAGTCCCAAACCCACAGTTGTATGCAAAATGTTTTGGGGTCATCGAGGTAACATGACATGTTGCAAAATGCTGTCTCACTCCTAACAGAGATGAACTGCACCTCGCGTGGAAAGTGTGCGAGAGCAGGCAGCATCAGTGGCGGGGAGGTGACGAAAAGCTGCAAGTTGGACAGTTTCCAACAGCCTTCAAAGAATATACAGGAAGTCACAGAAATATTAACATCCTGTTACCTCTGCCTGTAGCCTTCCTCTATTGTGTAGACTACATTTGGATCTCTATGGCTGAAGAAATCGCACATGAGCTCCCGATGGCTGAAGAGCTGAAGCAGATTGCCAACGCTGAAAACGTATGTTTCAAAATCATATGACCCAGACTTTAGGAAACTGAACTCCTGAATCAACAGTTCAAACATTCCCACAACTGTAGACAACACACAGGGAGCAAAAGCAACAATTATGACTCCAAGACTCTAAGTTTCCTTCAGTGATTCACATGATTACTGTTACTCTTTTGATAGTTAGAAAGGTTTTAAAATTCTACCCTATGAAATTCTTGGACTAAACATATTCCACTTCTCTGCCAACAAATCATCAAGTTGTAATTAGGCTTTTATAATCTCTGTTTATTAGTTTTTATTTCATATTTGTGTCTAAGTATATCTGGCAGGCACTTTGAAATTGCTCCGTCTTTTTCTTTCTTCTTTTCGTCTTCTTTACTGAATTTCCCCAGTGTGGGATCAATAAAGTCTTATCTTATCTCTGAAGTGCTATAATTACTTTTATCATCATAGCATGAGCTGGACAAGATATCCTTGCTAACAGATAACCCTTCATTGCACAACAATAACCTAGCCAACAATCTACTGTTAAATATTGTGATAATCATTGTTTTCTTCCAGTCGCCTCTTCGATGAGGCAACAGCCAGGTGTTTCCTGTCATGCCCTGGGTCATGCAATCGTTGGAGAGCAGCTGTGGCACCTGGCTCTAAAAACTAGGGCCTCCTTGATCTTGTGAGATTACTGTTGTACACATGTGCTTGACGTCAGAGCGAGCTGGGATCAAGTTGGACACAAATGTAACTGATATGCATTGTGTAGCAACTGCCGGGGATCAGCTCTGTACAGGCCTGGGTCATCTTGGACAGACCTATTTGTACCATTTCAGGTCTTTGCAGCCTCTCACACACAAGCACTTACCAGGTGAAGTCAGATAAGTCCATGAGGATTCAGAGCTTTAGTGGGAACACTGCCTACCTGCCTATCTGAACCTGACTGTAAGTGCTTTTCGTCATTAAGCCACTGAAATCATCTTGTCCTCTCCAAATTTTTGCAAATTTAATCCAGGCCACATTTGGAGGTGTCTTGAAATAGGATTCAAATCTTAGTCCAGATACTCTGGCTGCTCAAATCAGATTTCAAAGTGTCTTTGCATCAATCGCAGGAGGTTTTACAAGGACAAACCAGAGTGACTGAAGTGCATCAGAGCAGCTGAGCAGATATCCATGCTGCTATTAGCAGAGTGTGTCGGGTGCAATGGAGGATTCGCAGTTCTCACACTGTGACACGACAGCGCGATTGTTTGGAGGGAAAGATAATGGATCTCCACTTCTGATCTGAAAATCTGATTTGCCTGCAGTCTGAGCAAAGCTTTAATGACAAATCCAGTTTGTAGTCTGCTTTAGCTCTAGTATTTCAGCATTTTTCTTCTTTGCCATCTTGCCTTCTTTTGCAATGCAGCCCACAAAGGTGCATTCCCACAGCTCTCTTCACTGTGCACCTCCGTGGCTGCCCAGCAACCAAGCACAAAGGAAACAACTAGCCGGTGAACGACATGCAGTATTTAGCAGCTGCAGAGACAAATTCAGCAGTTTGTGGAGACCAATCCAGAGCTGAGAGGAGAGTGAACATTAGACTTATGTTCATCAGGTGGCTAGAATGCTAATGTTGTTCTGTACCTGCTGGATGTGTAAAAAGTTTATCATAACAACTTGTACATCTGTTGATGGTAATTTTATGTTAATGTAGCTTTTACGTCTATTTGTGCTGCTCCCAGGGGGCCAAAAATCAGTGAATGTAGGAAAAGGCTACTTTTTACTTAATTACAATTATCTGACAGCTTTAGTTGTTTTACAAATTAATCATTTTTACATACAAGAAATGCAAAGAGCTGATACAATGTGCTTTTCATAAATTACACCACCCAAGAGTATATACAGCTACAACTAATGCAATTAGTTAAGTCGAAAACAATTGAGAGAAAATTAATAATAATTAATTAATAACTATTTGAATCATTGTTATTTTTCATGTGAAAATAGTTCATGGTTCCAGCTTCACAAATGTGACGATTTGCTGCTTCTCCTTTAATTATTAATTTATTTGTAATAATTTTGAGGTTTGGACTGCTGAAAGATTAAAAAAGCAATATGAAGGTGTCACTTTGGTCTCTGGGTAATTGTGACAGCATTTCTAACTATTTTCTGAATTTTTACAAACCAGTCAATCAGTGACTTGAAAAAAAAAATCAGCAGATTAATCCATAATGAAAATAATCATTAGCTGCATTTTTATACAATATATTTCAATTTGAGCTCCATCTCAACCAGCTACACTAGTAAAATCCTCCTTTTACATTAATGCATGACTATTAATAATCTAATGATACACTAGAATTTTTTTCCGCATTTAGTGTTTTGAGTAAATTTCTCCTGATTATACCTACATACTTTTATAAGTAACATTTCAATGCAGGAATTTTACTTGTAATGTATGAGTATTTTTACACTGTGGTATTAAGTGCTTTTATTTGAGTAAAGGATCTCAATACTTCCTCAACCACTGACTAGTTGTATCAGTGATTTTGGTTCTCTGTGTTTTGAAATATCCACCTCTTTCCTGCCAGTCTGCTACAATTGAGGCAAATGGAAGTTCTCCCTGCCTCAAGAAACTAAAGAAAAGACATTTGGCACCATTTCATCAGTTCAAAAAATAGTTTCAGTGAAAATTGTTGCCGTTAATGTTGTAAAAGTCTTAACGTGAGGCTGCGAAACTACATTACTCTGCACGACTGACTTGAATTGTGTCTGGTACGCGTTTGTGGTCAAACACTCATCTTGGCTCACCGTTATAGGTTTCCTGAGCTTTTGCACTCCGCGCAGTTTCTTAAGAATTAACGAAACTGTGGGCTGAACTTAAGAGAAACTTAAAAAATACAATATAATAAATAGAATCCAATAAATAGTCACCATTCAAGTAAAAAACACACAAAAAACAGTAATTTTTGCTCATTTTATATCCCTCAAGTGTTTTTGATCTCAGAATCACGTCGCTCCACACACATATAAAGCACCTCCATCCTTCCTTTTCTCCATGGATATTGTTGTTATTGAAACATACTGCAAAAATTAAGATCTTACCAACAGTCACCAGGTAGGTGAGAAGGAAGCTGCGACACTGTCCATCCATCTTTCACATCACTTTTCTCTCTCCTAACAGTGCTACTGGCGTTGCATGAAACATGTGTCTGTGCAATACTTCCTGTATGAATTTTAAATAAGGGTGTTTCCGTACTAGCTGCATGTGAAACTTTTCTCACAGCCCATGCTCTCAGCGAAATGTTTATTTTCTCTTTGGTAATTCCTAAACCTTCAGTTCACCCTTTTTGAAAAAGGAAAAATGATGCTGCAGAATAAAGGTGGTGTTGGTTATTGAAAAGACAGCCTCACCCCGCTCTCAGAACTGAATGAAAGATATTGTTAGCATGGACGCCTCAGTAGAAGTCATTTATTTCAGTGAACGCATGTGCTGGGCTGTAAACAGTTTTGTGGTTATACAGTCTGTTGAGATCATAGTGAGAAAAGGAAGAAGAAGAAGATGAAAAACACGATATTATACAAATTCAAGCTATTTGGGGCAGAAGTCAGTTCACTGGGAGATTTGCCCTGTTTGCTATACTTCTGCACACATTTTGATTAACCTGTGTACACTATTGTAAGAAGGATTTATAATGTAATAATACCGGTAGTACAAGCAAGTGAGAAATTAGTGAGAATCCCAGTTTGCCCTTATAACAAAGTGGAGCTAATTTTAACTCGAACTCTATAAGCTGATTATATGTACACCACTGAGGGGCCTTTCTAATATTCCTCCCTTTGGATTAGACAATATCTCAGAAACAACTCTCATTATAGTCTCATTAAAGATGAACTGTGACCTCACTAATTAATATATTCAATTAAAACATCTCAGAATAACAACAAAACTGAACATTATGAGCTTCATAAAGACAGAAGTTATGACGGGCTGTCGTACTGGACTGTTCTGCCACACTGAGTGAAGTGAAACCATGAAAGAGCCACATATTTCTGTGGTTTTTAGGAAGCCAAAAATTCATCAGATGGCCAGAAACACGACTCCACATGAATGTTAATGTGGATGTGTGTTTGGTGGATGTGTAAATAGGCAGTTTTTTGCTAATATGTTTGCAAACAAAGTTCAGCTTTCACTGCATCCAAATGTTGATTGAATTGACCCTCACACATACAGGGCCACATCATAAGTGGCCTACAAATACTAGCTCAGTGTTCCTTGTATTCTGCTTGTCTGTGATAGTGACTTGGGTCTGCTATTCAGTGCTAATGATGCAATTTAGTTTGTTTTTCAAGAACCACATGGAATTGCCATTTGGCCCACATAACTGTGAAAGAAAAGCAAGTACAGTCAGTTTCTATTCTCCTTTGATTTTTTTCTCATTTGAAAGGGAGCAAAGAGGATGTGTGAATTACTTCTCGATCCTTAACACCAGCTGGCCACTGTCATGGGTCTGTACAGCCTATTTTTCTTAGAGGCTTGACTAAACAACAGGCTTTTGAACCTTGAGAGAAAAGTCCACAACTGGACAGCCTTGTGTTATGCAGCCCAGGGAAATGATGTCCACATGTGGGGAGAAATACATGTCCATATTCTCTGGAGTCACTCCTCCACTGGCTTCTATCAGTGTAGTTGGGAACTCCTCCTTCAGAGTTCGAGCTGCGACATGGAGCCCCTATAAGTGAGGGATGAGTGGCAGAGTGAGCAAGGTGAGACCAGGCGGTGACAATGAGAAATGAGTGAGGCTTGCGTTCTTTTAGTTTTCTCTACCTGAGGTTGAAAGTTGTCCAGCATAACAATGTCTGCTCCTGCTCCAGCCGCCTCTCTGCCCTCCTCTGCAGAGCGGCACTCCACCTCAATCTTACTGCTGAAGCCACACACCGACCGGGCAGATTTCACTGCCTAGAGAGCAAGCAGGGTTGGGTTTTTGTTTGTTTGTTTGTTTGTTTGCTGAAACTGTTGTGAGCACACCTGAACCCACCCTCTGTAGAAATCAATTAACCACTCTGCAACATATAACCCACAAGATCATGTGAATATGCATAAACACAATGTACAGAAGAAAGCTGTTATATTGACACATATTCTCACTGAAAGCAAGGACAGGCAACTACGACTTGAATTTTATACGGATCTGAATGTCTAATTATTGAATTTAATCACTTCTGAGGACCTTCTAGCAGCTTCCCACCTGTGTGATACTTCCTGATGCCCAGACATGATTGTCCTTCAGCATCACCATTCCACTCAGGTCCTGCCTGTGCATGGACACGCCGCCGACCAGCATGGCATACTTCTCCACCAGACGGAAGCCCGGGGTGGTCTTGCGTGTGCCAGCCACTTCTCCATGCCAGCCTCTCGCTTTTGCCACCGCCTGAAGCCGAGAACAGCGGGTGGCAATCCCCGAGGCACGGGCCAGACAGTTGAGAGCCGGCCTTTCGCCGAGGAGGAGGCACCTTGCTGGGCCCCTCACCACAGCAGTCAGCGTGATGGCATCTGGACCTGTGGAGGTGAGATCACAACACTGGGAGGTCAACATCAATTGGAACCTTGCAAAATTGCCAATTTCTTTTGAAAAGGATAAATCAGTATTAATTGGGTGATGAACCAAGAACATATAAAACATTTCATTACAGCCCTGGCATTACATGGCACATGTTAGAAAACAGGCAAAATATGTTAAATTCAAATGTCTTTACTAACTTCTGGACTGCTTCTTGGTCAAGCGTAGTAACAGGAAATAGTGTGGCACATGACCCCCCATAAAACTAACTTGTTTTTAAGTTTGGGTTTCAACATTATCAGCTGTGAGTTTTAGGTAGCTAGCTTTGGTGCTGCTGGTAGGTGGATTTTATACCTTTGGACAGAACCAGGCTGGCCGTTTCCCCACTGCTTCAACCTCCTTCATATGTGGCTTTTTCTGCTCTTTATACTACATCATAGACAAACGTTAATATCTTGGTGCTATGGAGCAAATGGAGGTGTGCGACGCTTACCGATCTCAGCTCCCTCCTGATAAATCCAGTCCACGGTGCAGCCGACCTCAGTGAACACCGCTGTGAAGAAGGGGCTTCCTGCCAGGACGCTGTTTGGTGTTTTACACAGCAACCTGGCCTCGACCTCCTGTGACCCGACACACACTCCTGCTGGGTCAAAGTTTGGTGTGTCCTCTTCCAGCCACTCTCGTGCCAGCCGGGTCAGAGTGTGAGGTGGGATTGAGTGTGCTGCTGTATTTGAGGCCGCAGACATTCTGAAACATGTGAATGCAGGACACTTGATTGATTAATTTGTTGTTTTTGAGTGCTTTCTGGTCTCATAATAACCATGTGATTCAGAACATTTTTAACATTTGCTGATAGATTTGAATTACTCCACTCTGTTTGCACAGTGGAGGAGTTTTAATAAGCATCAAGGCAGATATTAGACTGTAACAGTCTCATGAGCATGATTAAAAAGACGAGAGGACACAAAGAGAGAATTAAAGAACTATCTCTATCTAGAGACTGCATTCAACACATCAATTTCTCAGCACCCCACCCACCAAATTCCTCTTTTATGTCAGACTATGATGAATTAAAAGAAAAACCTAAATTAGAGACCGTCTTGCGATGAGATCACACAAGCCACAATGCCCGTCGTTAACATTCAGACCCATGAGTACTCAGGAGTCATTACTGCATCATTACAGGAGTACTCAGTGCTCATGGGTCAGACCACAGCCATCTTCAAACTCTGCCTTCATTTTGATCTCGACCACACACCTGTAAAGTTTCCTAAGACTAATGACCTCACGCTAATTCCTCGCACAAAAATTGAAGGTAATACTGTTGCATGAATGAGGCCCCAAAGACGTCAAGTGGTTCCTGCTTCCTAACACCCCCCATGCACCATTTGTACAGCACTTTCATGACTGCATCTTGCATGGTTGTGAAGCTATCGCAAGTCTGTCCAAAGGTATATAAACACCTGCCAAAGTACTCAGAACCACTTCTATGGTAGTTCCCACTCTGTGGCCGGAAAATGAAGCCAGGACGTACCTGTAACTGTAGTTCCTCGAATGGCCACTTGAGGTTGGCTGCAAAAGCAAGTCAATCCTCATAGATCCTCATATTAAAATGCACAACTTTACAGCAGAAATAAACATGTTTAAAGCCTTGCACAAAAAACGTTTTTGGTCTCTATAACTAATTTCCCTGTTCATGTCAGCTGTACAGGGGTTTAAATGTATTATTTAATGCACTCGTTTCAAACATATTAATGCTTAAACCTTTGAGTGACGTCACAGAGACTATGTCCATGTTTTATACAGCCTATCTTCCTGTCTCCAGGACCACATTTTGGCATCATGACACACACATACTTCACAGTCACCTGATCTCAGCTGTACCATAAGACACAACAAGGTACACAAGTAGTATACATGGAATGATTACAACTACAACATACCCTGCCAGACATGGACATGTTTGTGGTTGTCCAAATTGAAACAGCACAAAAACATACAAATGAGATACTTACTTACTTTCCTCAGTGGTTTTCCTTCTCTGTTGGTCACTAACTGAAGAGCTGGACTGCTGAGCACACAAAGCCACACGAGGAATGTGATGTGGAATTTGACCCTCTGTCCATGTTGGAATGTTTACAAAGTGTCAGGGTTAGTGCTATAGGCTAAACATTGATTGCTTCCACCAAGACTGATTCACAGGACAGAGGGCATATTTGGAAAAAAAGATTTAAGGCAAATTCAATCAATTCAATTCAACTAAGTTTTATACACAACCTGCTGTAGGCCTTTGAACCTACAAATTTGTGATAAATTATGCTGAATTATTTTCATCTATGGCACAATGCATAGATGCCCATACCTGCCTATTTCCTAAAATTGGCTTTACACCAGTGATCACAAAATTTTGGGCCCTGCATCTGTTGTTCTTTCTCTGACTTAAGGGTGTGGTGGCCAGTATGTGCTAACTATGCACAGGGAGGTTATTGCAACACCAACCACAATGAAAATCAATAAAAACAACTCAACCTACAGCGAACAAAACGAACATCACCATTGAAAATACTGTCACAGATGCTTGCTGTCTTATCATCTGTGGTGACTTTATGAATGGCGGTTATCTTAGGATAATCAGGATAGCAGGCATTGCAAAGTAGATAGCCAAGCAGGACAAGCGCTGCTAAATGGAGTGGGAGAACTTGCATTGTACTTAGTGCAAAGTTGCATATTTCACATTCAAATAAAATTATGTATGGCTTATTGTCATCTCTGGCTGGCCCTGCTGTCTCCATATGGGGAGGAGGAACTTTGCACATGCATGTATGTGCTCAATATCCTCAAAGCTTAAGGCTTCATATTAGTCAGACCCTTTATGCTTCAGTCCCACCATGATTAAGAGCCTGCTAGCTAGAATTTATTAACTCATTTTTTTCAGGCGCTTATTTCTGCCGCAGAGATTATGATTTAAACAAAGGAACATAAAGAAAGGTTTTACTGATAATTACTTTCTGTGCATGTTTGTTGTCACCACAGCTCAGCATCTATAAATCTGTTCTAGGATGGTTGGTGAGCAAGCATATTTTGTTTTCATTCTTTTTATGTAATTATTTCTGCCACAGAGGTTAAGAGTTTGCCTTTTACTAAAATAAAAATGAGCAGAAATATGCTGTTTACTAACATTGACTTTCATAGTTATTGAAAGCAATCAGTTAAAATAATGAAAAACAAATCCTCCCTTTCATTATTCTATAAAACATGTAAAAAAACAACAAAAAAAACTTTGATTAGACAAAAATGAGCAAATTGATCTTTTGACAGCCTCTCATCCCTGGCCTTGGTGAGTGTGAAGAAAGTAAAAACGCAAAATAAGTCCCAAACCCACAGTTGTATGCAAAATGTTTTGGGGTCATCGAGGTAACATGACATGTTGCAAAATGCTGTCTCACTCCTAACAGAGATGAACTGCACCTCGCGTGGAAAGTGTGCGAGAGCAGGCAGCATCAGTGGCGGGGAGGTGACGAAAAGCTGCAAGTTGGACAGTTTCCAACAGCCTTCAAAGAATATACAGGAAGTCACAGAAATATTAACATCCTGTTACCTCTGCCTGTAGCCTTCCTCTATTGTGTAGACTACATTTGGATCTCTATGGCTGAAGAAATCGCACATGAGCTCCTGATGGCTGATGAGCTGAAGCAGATGTTTGCTTTTTGATGTCGTTCAAGAATGAAGAATAATTTCTTACGCTTTACTGCAGCTGTCATATTTGTTTAATATGTATTGCCAACGCTGAAAAGGTATGTAAAGGCAGTGTCATTTCAAAATCATATGACCCAGACTTTAGGAAACTGAACTCCTGAATCAACAGTTCAAACATTCCCACAACTGTAGACAACACACAGCGAGTAAAAGCAACAATTATGACTCCAAGACTCTAAGTTTCCTTCAGTGATTCACATGATTACTGTTACTCTTTTGATAGTTAGAAAGGTTTTCAAGTTCTACCCTATGAAATTATTGGACTAAACATATTCCACTTCTTTGCCAACAAATCATCAAGTTGTGATTAGGATCTCAATACTTTCCCGTGCTGTGTCACCGGTCTGTGTGTATGAATGGGTTCTGCTCATAATGAGCAGGTGGCACTTAGCCACCACTGTGAATGCTGTAGTCTGTATTTCATTTGTACTTTAAATTGGTGAATAGCATGAACAAATCTAAAATAATAAGTATATTTGCAGTGTAGTAAATATACTTAAAATAGTCCCATTTTAGCACAGTCAAGTATCAACAGTCAGTCAACACATAGTTCAGTGGTATGAAATGTACATTTTTTTGAAATAAAGATACAATTTATAGTATATCTTAATACTTGCTATAGGGTGCCATAATTGCCAGAATATTGCCACTAGCTGCCCACAGCAGGGCCGTGCAGAGACCTTTGGAGGGGCAGGTGCTCAAAGTTAAAAGGGGGCACATGGAGCACGAATTTGAAACACCATACAGAAACGTACCTTGCAATATAACCAGTTGAATGGTAGCAACTCATATTCATAAAGAATGTAACATGGAATCACAACATACCATATCATTGTCCACACCTCATATATCTGTTAGAGGCCAGTGCAAAGCAAAATTAGTCTCTGTTTTACCTGATGGGGTACATTGAACAGCTGCTGTTGAGGGGGTTGGTGAGGAGGCTGCTGCTGCTGATATGACATTTCATACCTTTTCAAAAATTGGACTGTATAGCCGAATTTAATCCATTCATAATCTGCCCTTTATTATTCCTAGTGTTAAATTAATAAAGTAAAAAATAATTAAATGATATAGAAATCATGTATTTAAATATTTTTGTGCTTTTATTCAGTTTGACTATTGACTTTGACAGCAAGGTTCTAAAAGTTCTGTAATTTGTATGTATATTATATTTAATTTGTGTGTAAATGTTATGAACAAACAAGTACTGATATGTTTAAATGAGAGGTTGAGAAAATCAAAATTCAAATTCTTTTATTATTGTTGTATTTATATTGTAATAGTCCAAAATTATGTGAATATGCATATTGTGAGAGGTGTAACTTGTGAGAGGTGTGTATGCAGAGTTGGATGACACAGAGGATGCTCATTGCTCACTTCACTTTGTCAGTCATCTTGCAAGAATACACTGTGCACAAGCGAATACGCTGCAAAACCTGTTTACTCCCTCCGCCCCCCCTCTGCAAGTGCCTGGCCCACAGGGTGCCAATAGCTGCCTATGGGAAAGCCGCAGGAGTACCAGTAGTTGCCACAAGAATGCCACTAGATTCTGCAGGAATGCCAAAAGCTACAACCGAAGTTCCACTAGCTCTCACAGGAGTGCCACTAGGTGCCGCAGGAGTGAAAATAGGTGACAGTATTATGCCATATAAATTACAGAATGAGAAGACACAGAATAGCATTAGAATCTAAAAATGCAATGTGAAGTGCCACAGGCTGCCACAACCTGCCAGTGCCACTAGGAAGATCCTGGCCCTGTCTCCTGATCTATGACAGCTCCAGATTATGCACAAGGCATTTACAGTGGACTGTTTCAGCAAGTGCATGGAGCATGATGGGCTTCATCTCTCTGCAATGCCTGTCTATCCTGTTTCACTCAGGTTACAGAGGGTAGATAGTCTCGAAGTGCCATTGTCATTGGACTTAAATAACTTGTGCCTTTTTGATCAAAGCCATTAGTAAGGAGGACATTTGAATTGCCTAATTGTGAAAAATCCCTCTAGCTGGTGTTTATCCTTCTCCAGCAAGACATGGCTTTATAGCTCTTTAGCTCATCAGGAAGACCCACCGTGGATTGTTTGACCTCTGACCTTCTTGAAAACAGCTATAGAGCATCTAGGCTGCAAAGACTTCTTAACATTTAGAAGTGCGGGCTTAATGTATCCTATTATTATAAGAACCGTTAAGTAATGGCTTAACATGCCGATGACATGTAACTTTCGACTTTTGAAACCTGTGACCTGCAGACTCGATAGCTTATTAGAAAGTGAACTCATGACCTTTTATTAATGATTTGACTATGTGGCGAGGGCTGGATGGGGAGAGGTGGGCCTGAAGGCCACCAAAATGCAGCCACTCAACAATGCCACCTGGGCTCAACCAATACCCAGGTTCTACACAGGCCACACAGGTTTGTTAACTGAAATAAGACAGAGACAGTGTTTGAAAACAAAAGTGAATTTATTGATTATTGATTAAAAAGTAGCTGGAAGTATCTGTGCAGGGAGTAACTTCCAGCTAAAATAACTGGGGAGAAGGAAAAGTGGGCTGAGGCCAGCTGTGGGGAGGCAGCCTACTTAAGGGGGTGTTCCAATAGTGCAACTCACCCACCACTCGTGTGCTCACGGCAACCAGCAATCACTGCAAACTGTGCTTCAATATTGTGTTCCTGTGCTCTTACCACTACAAATCTGTGAGGGGAACCGCTACAGTGCCTAGCCCCCACCACAAGCTGGAAACCAGCTAAACTAGGGGAGAAAAAAAAAAAAAAAATCAAACTATACAAGGGGTCATGCCAGTTGGTTCAATCAATAGCCCAGTCATAATGTGCCAACAAGTATCTCAGACATCAGTCATACTGAAGAGTTCAAATAATCCATACCAATACAGGTGCATCGACAAAGCCAACTTGAGAGGGCTAATGTCCAGACCACTCAGGGCCTGAACGCCAAGTGTTCCTGCTACAACTAGGAAGGACTTGCTAGCTAAGCTTTTCTTTCACAACATGGGAACCCAAGTTGTTCTTGTTGGTGGCTTATAACTGATCTATAACAAATTAGATAATTATTTCTGAAACATTAATGAAGTCAGTGTGTGCTTTTAGATCTATCTATCTATCTATCTATCTATCTATCTATCTATCTATCTATCTATCTATCTATCTATCTATCTATCTATCTATCTATCTATCTATCTATCTATCTATGTTTTAAATTGCTTATAAAAGAACCTGCAGAAATAGTTCTAATACTGGTCCAATAGTCCTGTTATTGCCTTCATTGTGGATATTATTAAAATACAACGCTGGTCAGAGTCTCAGGAGAAGCACAATAACAGGACGTGCAGTCGTTATTGTAAACGCATAAAGCCTACCTATTTCAGTATTTCCCCTCTGAGGTCTACTACAGAGCAGCGGTGGTGACGTCACACAGACAAGCCTGAGCGGCTTTGCTCGCTCCCGACGCCAGCGAGCGCGAGCCGAGGCTTCCTCCACATCCAGAGCCAGAGCAAGAACCAGGAAGTGAAAGTACACACATGGAGGGTGTGTCTTTCTCTGCCAGTGAATGTTTTATTTTTTAAAACGCGGTCCTCCTCGGATAAATAATGGGGGACTCGGCGAGGACCAAACGGCGGGAACAGCTGAAGCGCTGGGTCGGCTCTGGCACCGACAGAGCGTCGGCCGTGGCCCGGCGGAGGTGGCGGGGCGATGCCGAGAACGGATCAGGGGAGCCGGAGGCCGAGCTCAACGACCCGACGAGGGACCAACCAGTGTCTGTGAACAGAGATGAAACAAGCCCCCTCCTCAAACGACGGTAAAGAAACGTCTCCTGTAAAACAGCTTTTAATTGATATAGTCAGCTAACAGCTAGCTAGCAGGAGATATCCTAAAGAAGGAATGTAGTGCGTGGGCTTGGAGGGGGGAGGACAAAAATACAGAAACATCTTATAGTACGTTGCACTAACTTGGCCCTGCAGCAGTTAAATTACGTTTACTGTTTAGTGAAGCTCATAATGTTCAGTTCTTGTGGAAACTCTCAGTGGTCAAGTGCCATTTCTTAGGCCCTGTTTTGCAGTGTTTTTTGTTAGCTAACTAGCAAGCAAAGTTAGTGTCAGTCTTGGTGAAGGTCTGCTTGTCCAGCACTGTGACTGCTGTTGGTTTTTATTCATTCATTTTTCAGCCGTTCACACATGTTTTTTTGGGAACTGACATAATTTTACAGAGCTTATTTTCAACCAGTGTATCAACAATACAGGCAGTGACAATCTCTGTTTAAGCTGACATGCTCCTCCTGCTAATTGGTGTTCAGTTTGTTGTATTTGTCTTGTATTACAGTAGATACTGCCTTAGTTTCAGCTCCATCTATCAAAAATGTTGCAACAGTGTAAATATTTCTGATGAAAAGTCATCATTCATGATGACATCAACTGCATTAGCAAAAGGTGTTCACAAGCAAACCCTCACCAACAGAGACTAAAAGACACTGAAAGGTACATTTGTGTGACAGTACAAAATCTATGGCTTCAGAAATGACCATCAAATCCCAGATGATTACCGAATGACTACAAACACCAATGAACTGACCCAACCGTGGAATCAAGGTGTGATCTGGCTAATTTCTTCCCATATGCGTCCATCCTAGTCCAAAAACTATTAATGACACATCATGAGCCACAAGGTTATATTGGGTGACATGCTCCATCAATAACAGCAACATTTGATTTGAGTCAATCCCACGTACATCATCCTGCTGCCTTATATACTAACGAGAACACCAAATCCATGGTGTTGACAATAATCCCTACAAAATACATTCATTCATTTATTCCTGTTGGAGTATCATCTGCTCTCCTCTGCCCAGCTGATTTAGGAAATTATCTTGCCCATTTTAAAAATCCAACTTTATTTGTGACTTGTTTGTGAAGATTATGTCTTGAGTAGGAACAAATGGCCTCGGGCCTGATATGCACAGACAGGGTATGTCTGACAGAAAAATGCCTTGTTGCGCCGGTTTTTATCTTTCAAGGTAACTGTCAACCGACCTTTGTCAAACTATAGATTATCGCCAGTCTTGCCCTGTTTCCTACAGTGCTACTGCAACAGCGCCGTAAGGTGTCTCTTTCTGTCTGCTCCTTGGATGAAACACACAGGTGCTACAAGACATGTTTTTGAATTAGCAAACCAGCTACAACAGCTAACCACTGACACTATCTGGCTTCCTGTATGCTCTGTCTTTAGGAAAAGGGTCAGGTTTGACAGGGCTGCAGAGTTCCTGGCAGCCTGTGCCAGCGGGGACACGGAGGAGGCCCAAGTGATGCTGACAGAGGCCAAAGAGTCCAAAAGGTGGAACGAGGACGACGTGGCAGAAGTTATCAACTGCTCCAATGCAGATGGGATCACTGCTCTCCACCAGGCGAGGCCATTTCTCCCTCTTAGTTGTAACTGAAACATTGGTTGATGCTGAAATAAATGAGAGACATTTGCATTATTTTGTCTTTTTCTTTTCCTCTGTACTACACAGGCCTGCATAGATGGCAGTATGGAGATGGTGTCCTTCCTTTTGGAGCGTAGTGCAAACGTGAACCAGGTTGACAGTGAGGGATGGACGCCGCTGCATGTCGCTGCCTCCTGCGGCTACCCTGACATAGCAGAGTGTGTATAATATGTCTCTACATTTAGCAGAATACAGCAGCGTGACAGCTGTGTAATACAGTACACTTTGCCACTTTGGGGAGGCCAGAATGCAGAGCTGGTGCCAGAGTATTTCTGCATTCAACAATACTAACATTGTTGTCGTGTTTGGCAGGACAACAAGTCAGCTAAAGCATGAGTGGGCTTGCCTGGCACACAAATGTATACAGTTCAAATGATTTACCAATTGCAGAGCTTCCCACAGAACGGCACACCCACGCTTTCTTAAGTTAATTATTAAATAATACCATATATGTAAGGGGAAAATACCTTAATTACCAAGTGCTTTGGGAAAAATAGATAACAGAACAATGAATGCAGCTCCATTGCTTCACATTGTGTCAAACAAACAAAATATAACCGCAGTTCCAGAAATGTTGGGACATTGTAAAATGTAAATAAAACTAATTTGTCAATCCTTTTGACATATATTGTATTGTATATATCAGCAACACCCAGAAATGCTGCTGACTTCTCTGGGCCCGAGCTCATCTCAGATGGACTGAGGCAAAGTGGAAAAATGTGCTGTGGTCTGATGAGTCCACATTTCAAATTGTTTTTGGAAATCATGGACATTGTGTCCTCTGGGCTTAAGAGCAAAAGCACCATCCCGATTGTTACCAGCAGAATACCGGCTTGGCTCTATAGTAAAAGAGTGTGGGCACGGGAGTGGCCTGCCTGCAGTTCAGACCTGTCTCCTGTTGAAAACGTGAGGCACATTATGAAGAACAAAACACAGCAATGGAGACCCCAGACTGTTGAGCGACCTAAGTCGTATTTCAAGCAAGAATAGCAAAGAATTCCACTTTCAATCTTTCAAACTTCAACCATTTCCAGACGCTTACTGCAGTTCAAAGAAAGGGGGACGTACCACAGTGGTAAACATGCCCACCTCTTCATGTTTTTGCAACACATTGCCGCCTGGTGGTCTTGATATGAAGATTGAATATATTGACACCCCAAACACAGATAATATCCTACTATTAGGTGTGCTGTATTTGGAGGTGGTTGTTCATGTATATATGATGTATTCATTGCTGATGTTCAGTGGATTCTCACTCTTTCAATATTTTGTTAGTTTCCTGTTGCAGCAGGGTGCGTCTCTCTCTGCTGTGAACTGTGATGGTGACGTTCCTCTGGACATTGCTCTGGATGAGACCACTGAGTCCCTTCTCCAGGATTACACTCTGAGACAGGGTGAGTGCTGTTCTTTGACAACTACGCACCCCTTTTAAAATGACGTTTCATCATTCGTTTGAGCTTAATCTGTGGCAACACATCATTCTTTCCAGAGCATGTTCTGTTGAATTAGCAGTTTTTGTTATACGTTTATGTATGTTTACTGAGCTGAATAGAAACACCCTCATGGGTATTGTATTACCAGTGCTGGATAAGGTATGAAGAAGTGTCCAAGCCTGCATTACAGTTTGTGTTTTTCTCCGCATAGTTCACTTCCACGTTGCGTGACACAAGTGCGTTGGTGTCCTTCCCAGATTCACAGTGACCACAGTCTGTTGCTTTGAATATCTTTTTGATCATTTAATGTAATCTCCTCTTGTCCAATTATGATTATGAATATATTGATATTGGAAAATATTCCTCGTAATGTCTTGATTATGATTTCAACCATGTCATGTAGTCATGCTTTGAACATCATTGATGATGGTGGGCCTTGATTTGCAGTTGGTTGGATGTCAGAGGATTTCGGCAGGGTACTGCTTGAAGTGAATTAGTTGGTATACGTTGATGGATCACGACAGAAGGCAAAATGTCTATAGCTGTTCCAAACAGCCACACTTGAAGGTGGAGTGAAAGATGGCCCTCAGAGAGAATGGGGGGGACACATGATAATTGTTTATTATGGTAATAGTGCACATTATCATGTCATCCTTTCCTGAAAGGCATTCATAGAGTTGCACTTAGGGCTGGGAGATATGGCTGAAACCTGTGTCATGATATAAGTGTTTTATATTGGTCGATATCAATAATCATTGATATTTTTATGCCCTGTTTAAAATAAGGACCATGAGAAAAATACATTCAATTTAAACATTTTTATTTTAAATTTAACCTTCCTCTGATTATAATCCCCTCAGCTATCAAGGCAGAAAGGAAAGGAAATGTCAACACAACCATGGAAAAAACCTCAAATAATAAATGTAAATAAAAGTGTAAAAATGTAAACAGAGAGAAACCTGAGAACTTTTTTCTGCAGGTTTAGTGCAGAAAGTTCACAAGCTGATTCACCTTCTGCTGAATAAAATGTTTTCAAATATGTGCAGTGTTTTGTAAACATAGCAGAAACTGAGGTAGACCTGACATCTGTAACATACAAACAAACAAACAAACAAACAAACATGATAGACAGTACAGTAAGACTGACTGAACTATAAAACCAGCCTAGACATATGAACAACTTTAGTCACTCTTCTTACTCTAAACATACATGAACTATTCAATTATATTTTTATGGCAAGTGTGTTTAAAAAAAAAAAAAAAAAAAAAAACCGCACGTGTAAGAGATGTTTATAATCTGTCTTCTCCTCAGTGCTCAGTGAAGCATGTCTTTAGCTATATGATATGCCACTGCCTCCGTTACGTCTTCGTGCCTTTTAGATGATTTGTCATCAGGCACTGAAGCAGATACCTCTGCATGGTGGTCAGCTGCTTGTGCGGTGGGGCTGCGGTTGCAGATGTTGGTGAATATGGCTGCATTCCAAAGAGTGAGCGTGGCTAAGGTGGTTAAATAAGTTTGTGGTATTATTGGTCTTGGTGGGGACGACAGTCTTGCATAAGTTACAGACCACATTGGTCTGACTACGGTCCGACTTATAAAATCCAAACAACTGCCATACTGGTGAGCTGACTTTCCCTGTTTTATTGACAACTTCTTTGCTTGCTGCAGCGCTCACTTTCTATTTCTCATCTCGCTCCCTGCGAAGAATCAAACACGAGACAACGAGATAGCGCAACCTAACTTGATACTGTTATGTGATTGGCGTGTTAGCGTGTCTCTCTCACTGATCAGTGATTACTCCCTACGTTGCTCGGTTACCTGAAAGCGAGTGCCTTTGTTCATACAACCAACCTTGCTGTGCAGCTTCTGGTTTCTTTCAATGAAGAAAAAAAATTATCGAATGCTTTATCGAACGCATTTTTTATTGATATTGATTACGTGTCTATCGCGAGACATATCATTATCGTTTTATCGCCCACCCAAGTTGCACTTGTTTGTGCATAAAGTTTCAAAAGCAGTTGAAAGACTGAAAACAACCTTAAAAGAGAAGTTCAAACCCTGCTTCTAAGAGGAAGCACAGCAGTTAGTACAGATGTACCAATATGGCATTTCACAGCTGATAACAATAACCGTCAATTGTCTGTTTGTTGTGACTGATACCAAGATGATAACAGATGAAAATGAATCTTACAAATCAGCGAAAATGTGAAGTTGAAAAAGAATATCTATTTTTAGCTTCAAAGTCTACAAGAATAAAACTGAATTCAAATTCAGCCCTCAAGCAAATAGTGACCAACACAAAAAGTGAGAGGCAAAAATACACACATCTGAACTGGTTTACAAGTGTCACTAATCCACAGCAAAGGCTCCGTATGATGAGATTGATGAGATTATCAGCTTACATTCCAATATTGGAACAACTATTGACCAATAATATATCGGCCCCCAATACATTGTTCATGCCTAATCGTTAGCTAAATGGAAGCACCCTGAATGTATGTGTCTCATGCTGTACAGACACAGAGAAAACAATGACGCATATATTTGAAATGTTCTTTTGGTGTCCAGGTGTGGACTTGGAGGCAGCCAAGCGACTGGAAGAAGAGCAGATCATGACAGATGCCCGGACCTGGCTGAATGAGGGCCCACCCGCTGATATACGACACCCCAGGACTGGGGCCACCCCACTGCATGTGGCTGCTGCCAAAGGCTACATAGAGGCCCTTAAGTAAGAGTCTCCTGATGTTTTTTCAGGATGTCCGTGTTTATCATGCACAGTCTCATGCAGTTCTGCTGCTGTCACCTTGCTGCTCTGTTGTTCAGGATATTGTGTCAGTGCGGGATGGATGTGTCAGCTATGGACTTTGATGGCTGGACGCCTCTCCACGCTGCAGCACACTGGGGTCAGGGGGAGGCCTGTCGCATTCTGGCTGAACAGTTGTGCAACATGGAGGCCCGCAGCAATGCGGTGAGGCCCAAAAAAATAATACTTGTAAATACAAACTATGTCCAGTCTGTTCTTTCATTTACAGGAAGAACATTTATCATAACATTTGATGAAATTTGGTCTTTTATTTGGATTTACAGTATTTTGTAATACTGTAAATCCTACATCATGTTTTTCATGTTGTTTTCAGTTTCATTTTCCTTATGTTGTGTCATCTCTATGAAATGAACTTTGCAGGGTCAGACTCCGTTTGATGTTGCTGATGAAAGTGTTGAGGAGCTCCTGGAGGAGTTATCACAGAAACAAGCCAATGTGAGAACGTGTTTTTATTCACCTGCTACTCTATACATTTACTTCACATAAATTACAAGAACACTGAGCTCTCTCTCTCTCTCTCTCTCTCTCTCTCTCTCTCTCTCTCTCTCTCTCTCTCTCTCTCTCAGTGGCGTAATGAACAGTCCATATTGGACAGGCAAAACCAGCAAGGCTCCACAGCTGCAAATGCACAAAACAAACGGCGGAGGTTAGTATCCATCTGTAACATCTGCAACTCATCCTGAATTTATTACATTATTCTCAAATGTTCCTTCCTGTGAACACGTCAGGCAGTTTTCCCTGACAGGTATTAAGCCTAATAGTTATAGAATAGGACCCGGTCTGGACCTGATTGGCTGTATAAAGTGGGAATCCAAACCCGTACAGGTCCTGGGTTGGTTCTCAGATCCTTGGGGTCAGATCTACCCCTGAAGACCTCTGTCTCAGTGCTAACATCTGTCCACATGTCTTCCAGGAGCTCAGTGTGCAGGATGAGCAGTAAAGACAAGATGAACGTGCAGGACCAGTCTAAAGAGAGGGGTGTTTCAGGAGGCCTCGAGCTGAGTGAGGAGAAGGAGAGCAGCCCTGGTAAACCAGCCGCTGTGTTAACAGTCTGACTCAAAGTACTACATACTCCGTGATTGTGCTGACTCCAAAAGATGCTGGTTCTCTTTTCTCAGAAAGCTCCACCGTTTCCAGTCCAGACACAGAGAGTGTGACTGCATCCACAGTCAGCCCCGCTGACACGGTACGAATCACACAGTATGATCCATTGTGTCATGTATGCAACAGCTTTCTTTCTTGCTAAGTGTTGTTAGATACATTATGATGGTACAATGCAGAAAAGTTGGATGGAAAAGACAAAATGTCAATTTGGGCTCTCAAACAAGTCATGAAAACATTTTTTTTTAAATAAGTTATCTGCTTTCTGCTGTGTATTGATGGAGAAATGCACTTTCAGTTAGGCATATACAAAAATCCAAATGGCTTTCATACACACATGATGTAAAGAACAAAGAATGAAGGAGAACGACATTCTCAATATCAGGAAATCAGAAAAAAGCCTGAAGCTGGTATGTATAATGCAATTTCAAAACCAATGGCAGTAACAAACATGTATACATGTGTTTCAGTCTGAATACTAATCAGTTCAAGTAATCTGGGTGTTTCAGCCCACATGACTGCCTACATACCCAGCATTTCAAGAGAGGTTTTGGACACACCCCTGACAAAGACATGTCGAAATTTCAGATGTGAAGGCTTTTGGTATGGATTAAAGCATGGCAGATAAAAAGACTAACTTGAACTGTATGCTGGCATTAATTATGTTTCCCCACTGGGGCAGTAAATCTAAATTTTAATTGGCAACAGTTGATTACAGTTTAAGTGCTGGCCTTTTTTTCCGTGTGTATTATGTGGTTCAGACACTAGAGGAGAAAGATGATGAGGAGAAGGAGCAGGACAGGGCAAACCGCACTGCCAGAGTCCAACCCACTCTTCAGACAAGGGATGCCACGGCTGAGAGCCCCAACACCCCCAACGCTGACAGGCGCAAGTAAGAAACAACACAGTGTTTTTTAAACACAAAAAGCATTGCTCTATGTTGTACCCGAACAGCTCTGTGATTCTTCAAAACAGTTTCCTTCTTTGGTTTCATACAGATGCATAGTACACAATGATGGTTCAAATGTATATAATATTTTAGAAGAGATGTACGTAGAGACGTACTTTTTTTTATTATCACTACACAAACATACACACACTACATGCACACGCCATGCTTTGTGAAATTATTTCTCCGCATTTGATCCATCCTGGAATGTCCTTCCTCTGCGGTATGGTGGAGGACATGCCCCCAGCGCCCACAGCGGGAATCGAACCTGGGACCTTCTAGCTGTGAGGCGACAAATTGTGTAATATATGGGTTGTGTGTGTGTGTGTGTAGGTTCCAGGCTCCAGTCAGAGATGAAGAGTCTGAGTCTCAGAGGAAAGCTCGCTCTCGGCTGATGCGGCAGTCTCGTCGCTCCACACAGGTACTGCTTTGTGGGGATGGTGGATGGGTATAGTCAGGATTTTATGGTACTAGTACTATCGATACTCTTGGCGGTTCTTTTTAATACTGTACAAAAAAAAAAAGTTAGAACAGTATTTTTAATCCTATTCATGCAACATGCAAAAGTCCTGCTAAAGTCTCTTTCTTCTATGAGTTACAGACATAAACACACATCTTGTCCTGAGTCTTAACTTGTTGAATGAGTGTGCAAACAAACATTCACCGGGGAAGAGTGCACTATTTATGCCAGTTTGCAGGCTAGATAGCTAATTAGCTGCACAGCTGCAGTGCATTAAACAGCATGTAAACGTACCTGCAGATGTCACTTGGGTCCAGTTAGATGCTAGTGTGGTCCTCACTCTTCAGTACCACCAACTGTTTGCCCCTGACACGTACAATACTACACACATTTGTTTTCTTTGACTGTCGTTCCCTACGGTCTATCACAGACATCCTGCCAGCTGCTGTCAATCAAACACTGACACGCTCCTCCAGCCAGATGAGATGTAAAAGAGCATTTCTGATAGTTCCCCCCAACCTTTTCCTTCCTTGTTAATACTAAAAAAATTATTCAAAATTTAAAAAGCACATTGGCGTATTATTATTTTCAACGATAGAAAGGGATGACTAAATGGACTTGTGGGTTCAGAACTAGGTTTTAGGGGGCATCCATACGGTTTACAAAGGGGTCCAAATTCAATGTGTCTTCACAATCATTTGTACTCAATTCGGTTTTCTGTGTGTCTGTTCAGCAAAAAGGAGATCTGGAATCATTCAGTCACTGTGTAAATCAGTCACACACTTTTCACTGCGCTGCTCACTGCTGCTGTGGGTATCAGAGGATATATGAACTCACATGATATGATACTCACATGTGACTGCTAAAGCCAACCAGGTTTTATTACCTTTTATTGACTGAAGCACTGCTCCACCAGCCTGCAGTGTAACAGTGTCACTACTGTGTGTAAGAAGTGCAAATGTTAAGGACAATTAAACATTTGAGCAAACAGATTACTGTGTTATGATACTGACAGACAGCTAACCTGCCTGAACACAGTTTGGATTAGAGTGAATCATTTACTGAGTAATGAGGACTTCAGTGACTGAGTGCTGCATTGTGCTGCACACCTGTGTACTGCGTTGCTGTCTTTTCATTCTTGATGGAGATACGGCATATCTATATCAAGAAACTGCAGAGTTCTTAGTGCAACGTAAGGCCTCTGAGTGGTTTTGTTTTTGCTGTGCGCTGGCAGGGTGTGACTCTGACAGACTTGAAAGAAGCAGAGAAGACTGTGGCTAAAGCTGCAGATCCACCGCCTCGCAATATCCAGCCTGTCAGCCCCATAGTTTCTGTCACGCCTGCTGAAAGAGGTGAGTGAGGATGAAATGCTCTGAAATACATTGATCACAGATTCCATAGATCCCACTTCTGTTGTTTTATCAAGTATATTCATTTTTGCAGACGGATGTCTTTCAAGTCAGGGTAGCAAACAGAACATTGATGGTCATGAAGCATGGCCGATATTGTCAGCTGATTGGTTTCTGAATATAAATCTGCCACTAAGTAACAAGAAACTTCAGTGCAGAAAAGAAATGGCAGGTAATCTGGAAACAGTTGTCATTGCTATTACATAGTGTATCCACCAAAGAGCACTGACCAGTCAGGCCGTGTGCATCGAGTCTTGCCCCTGTTTACTGTAACACACGACTACCAAATATAAATATGATGTCAATTTTGGGTGGAGTGCTCTTCAGTATAGTTTAGAAAGGAAGTGAAGTTTCTCACATGGGCTCTAAGGGCTACTACTGCAGAACGTGGAGCATTCGGTGTGGTTTATTCGGCAGTGTGGCTACTGCATACTCATATTGTTGAGTTGTGTACACTTTACATACACAGTACACAGTTCTCAAACTCCACCCTTGTTTGTTTGTTTTTTTGATGGGGAACTGAACATTTCCCCATCTGATATATCTGATTGACACCATGCTTAGATAAACCAGCGTGTTAACCCAAGCTCACAAGGCCAAAAACAGCATTTCCTCCATGTTAACCGAACTCACTGCTCTCAGGCCTCAACTTGTTTGCCTCATCCTCACTGAAACAAGTGGGTTTCTTAGCTGTTATTATTTGTTCTCCTTTGGTTCTCCACAGCGGCATGAGACATGGCTGGTTAGATTTTTGACTAAAGCAAAAGTCCTTCAGGAGTGTTTTCAGCGGGTGTCTGTGTGTTTCAGATACAGATCCGGTGAGGCAGGAGGAGCCGGAGGAGTTGACAGAGAAGCGTCTGGGAGTGAAGGAGAGGAGGAGAGGGAGGAAGGAGAGACGCTCAACTGGCATCGTTCACCTAGGTGGAGAGGTAAGACAGACACAGCCTTGGACCATCACAAACCTGACACAGAGCTCACTGCCAATCAGGTAGATGACCTGTGTTCCACAGGCCAAAGCAAAGATTTTATTTACTGCAACAAGCTGCCTTTATTAAACTGTCTCCCTCATTCTTTCATATATGCTGCAACGTGTGAGTACTAAAAGTAAGAGGGAGGACTGCCAAACCACTTCCTCTTTGTCGTGATGTAACTGAAAATTTAAGACACACAGTTCTGATAAATGATGAGAATTTTGCTGACTGGAAGTGACAATTGCCCTTACTAGTAAAGTGTCTGCAAGACTGATGTGTGTCACTGTTCTAATACAAAATGAACTTTAGCTCTTAAACCGCCAACAACCTGCCAGTGGGTCCGTCATTACAAACTCAGGCCAGTGACAGATATGCCAGGCTGGAGCCACAGGTTTGAGTGTTTGAGGATCAGTCTGGATATCAAACACCTTCAACGAACGGATACAGAGTATGTAGGATGAGGTTATTTTAACAACTTTAAAGCTACTTTATATGAAACAAATGCAAAATGTTACAGCAGCTTAAGCTTAAGTATGAGAAGTAGCTTTCAGTCTGGTGAGGTAACAGTGTTCCCTCTATAATTGCACCCCCCCCCCCCCCCCCATCAGGCCAAAAAACAGCACCAAACATCCATTCATAGGCAAATTAGTGATTTACATTTTGGGGGGCCTCTGTGCAGCGCTGGGAAACTCGACGTGCCACTACCAGTGTTTCCCTTTATTCACTCTGCAGCGACATCAGCGCTGCCTGATCATCCTCTGCTGTTGGGTTTGGGGTTCTGTTTCACCCTGCACACACACACACACAGAAGCACAGGAGAGACTCAGAATCAGTCACATTGTAACATAGGAGGCAGTTTGGCTTTGGGTGCTCTGATTCATTTGGCACACACCAGGGATAATTTTGTGGTAATGAAAAGTCAACTCCTGGTGTTTGCTCTTAGTGTTTTTCACCACTGTTTTGGAAGAAGGAAATAACAGGATTAACGGGCGAATCAGCTTTAAAAGCGACATATTTGTCAAAAGTGTTGAATTTGAGACAGAATTGGGTATGGGGGTAGAATGAGTGTTAGCCTAGCCTGCCTGCTACCACCCCATGGGGACAAGATGCAGGTCCTTGTAATGTAAATCATTAAATTCCAGGATGAAGACTGGAATTAGGTTTAAGCAAGTAGTGGTTATGGTTATGGTTATGGTCATGATTAGGGTAAGTCTCCAGGAAATGAATGTAAGCCTATGTAGTGTCCCCAAAAGTGACAGAAACACGATGTGTGTGTGTGAACATCACTTAGGGAGGCATCAGATTTCTGTGAAACAATCTGCCCTGTGGTGTGTATTGTTTTTTCAGATTTGAGGTGCGAGTGAAGTGATATTGTAACTGTAGAGCTGTAGAGGTGACAGTGTGAACCTTTTTTTTTCCTTCAGATTGACGATGACGATGTTCCTTCGGATGACACAAACAGTAACAGTACTTCCAGGTGAGTGTTTTGACTTTCCTGTGTTTGCTTCCAGTTCCATTTTGTGAAGCTGTTCGGTTGAGGGTCTCATGAGAGAGCCGCAGAGGAGGACCGTTTGAAAACATTTCACTGTGTACTTTGAATTTGGATGTGCACCTGCTGGTTTGTCCTAAGTCAAAAAATGTAGCATTATTTCCAGAACATGAAGAGAGATTTGTCGATTTTAAATGTATAGTCGTGTGCTGGTGTGGAGGATTTTCTGTCAGGCCTTTAAACGTGTCCCATGTGTCTCTGCAGTGAGTGTCAGCTGGGAGATTTGTCTGGTGACTACAGAACGGTACGTGTCTGACCCTCGTCTCACATTCCTGAAAAACAAACCTGAGGGTAGAAAGTGGCTTAAAGCTGAGATCTAGACAAACCAGGACAGGAATGATATCTGACTGGCTCCAGAGAGAAATGAGCAGAAACCCCCCGGAGGCTGCGCTGAAGCAGCAACCAGGCTTTTATCTTCAGGTTCTGATGGTGCGTGTATGTGTGTGTGTCCCTCTAGCTGTACTTCAAGGTACTGCAGGAGAACTTGGCTCTGAAGGACAAGCTGCAGGAGATGGAGCTGCTCCTCAGCCAAAACAAAGTGGAGCTGGAGCGACTCCGACAGGTTCGGCAGGTTTGCTGTGTATCTGACCTTTTAAGTGTGTGTGTGTGTGTTTGTGTGTGTGTGTGTGTCACATTATGAACAGAGGGATGCTACGTGAGCACCGATGTTTGTCTGAGTCAGCCTTAACAAGTCCAGTGTGTAAAAGTGGACAGCAGGACAAATCAATAGTTGTTTTGTGTTTGATTTTCTTATGTTATTTAACGTCAGTCAAAAACTTGTCAATCAGAAACTTCATTTCTTAAGTGTCAAAGTTGAGAGTTTCTGTTTGTTAGTTCGATTCCACTTGTCAGTATTGTTGCGTAGCTCTGCAGTCACCTGTATGAAAGTGCTAAACGAGGTGTTTGTCTCTGTGGCAGAGTCAAGAGAGCAGCACAGAGAGACCGGCTCTGCTGGAACTGGACAGATTTGTAAGTCTGATTTTTCACCGTCTCTGTCTTCCAGGAACAGCCCTCCTGTCCTGTACACATAAATAATGACATGAACTGTACAGAGTTTTACGTGTCACAACAAATTGAAATGCATCCCAGCTTGTTTTCTCAGTCCGTGAGTAGACGATACATCTGCTCTCTGCACTCACTTTGCAAGGCGTGATAAAATGTAAGACCAGAGAACGGCTGGGTGTCAATGACTCTACAAGTTCAGCGGAGCATGAACTCATGGTGTCAGAAACAATGGACGACCTGCACACGGTTCTATAAATAACAGCAACCAGTTTGTGACGTTGAAACTGTTGTTCACAGGAGAAGTTGGCCCTCCAGAGGAAAGCAGTGGAACTGGAGGATGAGCTAAAGGTACAGACGTTCGCTTCAACACTGACAACTGACTGCACTCCATGAGCTCGATTGTATTCATTTGACAGTAGCAAGCAATGCAGCGTTCAGGTTAAAACCTCAGAGTAGAAAGAAATGTTGTTATTGGATGTAAAATACATCCAATGTGGATGTGTTACTCAGGTAGCAGGTAAGGCATCATGTGAGGTGTCACATGAATAGGAAGAAGGAAACATTTGTTCATTTTGCTGATTTGAACTGAGACAAACGATAACTTCATCACGCACCTGGCATCGCTCTAGTTTAGCTGAACCCATTCACTGACCCACTGATTTCTGGAACAGTTTTCACATTGCTGAATTGTCTCAACCGTTTCGATTTGAAGGAGTGGAAAAAGCTAAAAACACCAATGTTTCATGATGTTTCTGTAGGTTCTGGGGGACCTCAGAACAGACAACCAGAGGCTCAAGGATGAGAACGCCGCCCTCATTCGAGTCATCAGCAAACTCTCAAGATGAGCCTTAAAAAAGCCGACGCGGAGATAAAAAGTATTACATTCTTCTTTTGCCCAATTCAGACGACACAAAGCAGAAAGGGAGACGGCAGCATCGAACACCTGCACAGCACATTCAACAGTAACTGGAACAGTGTACAGTTTTCAGGGTTATTAGCCTGTTTGGGCCTTTATGTTTTGGCAAATCTACTGTATAACAAGCTGAACTGCACCTCCTGTGGAGTGACAGGAGGTTCCTGCTCACATCCACTTTTATATTAGGTTTTTATTGTTGTATTTTTTTTAACTGGAATATTTTAATGTGCTTTGCTTCTCTGATACTTTGTATAAAATCTGTATTGAGAGACTTAAAGCTATGCACAGTGTGAGCTCAGAGTAATGTTTTAGAGTGCTTTCTTGACCTCTGAAGGGGTGGAGATGTAAAAAAAGGTCAGGTGTAGGGGGGTTACTAGAAAAAGACAAAAAACAAACTTAAATGTGCCAAAAACTAGCCCCAGTTTTGCATGTCCTTTGGGGGAAAACTCCAAGTGGTCAGTGTTCTCAGGATGAGTTTTGGGTCGATGCTTTCTGTTTTGGCTGACTGCTGTAAAGGTGGACCAAATTTGCATGCTCCTCTGAATGTATATTTAATATGTATATTTATGTACAGGGCCCATCTGTCCTGACAGTGATGTAAAGGCGTGGTCATATAGTCTCTGTTGTAAAAAGGACAGCTAGCTTTGGGCGCCGATCGTGGACATCAGGCACAGCTCGTGATGAGAGGGCTTTTTACAGGAACTGTTACAAACGACACATCTTTCAAGAGGTTTAGGAGAGTGCATGCTCTATCTTTAGTACTGTACGTCAGTAGAAATTTCACTTTGCCATTTTGACTGGACGCTTCTGAAAGCGACGACCAGTAAGCTACAGTAAGTATTCACCCTGTGATGGACGGCTGTTTGTTTTTATTGGACAGGCCAGATGGATCAGCTCTTGAATGTTTACTCCAATTTTAAAGAAGAAACTGCATGTCAAATTGTATTTTGATGCTGTGCCTTTCAATAGACATTTCTAAGTGATATTTCTATTTTGCTTTGGTAAACGTACACTGATAAGTATAAAATACAGTATGGGCTTAAATTACTCTGGCTCTGTCATCCATTATCCTTATTTCATTTTTTTTCCCCTAGTGACAGTATGATATTTTAAAAGTTTATAACTATGACCACATAAACTATTTAAACTATAACGTTTCAGATGTTATCTGATTGCATATCTGTCCTACTGGTGAAAATGGAGGCCAATAAGTAACGAGAAACTGCATTATAGAAAGGGCAGAAATTCAGAGGTAATAGAGAAAATGTGAATTTGTGAAATTTCAAGGGAACCTGGAACGATAACCTGACAAAACAGATCCAACATTTCCCATAATTCAACACAACAGCATCTTTTCATGAGACACTGCTTGTCTAATAAATGCCTCCATCTCTCAAACTCGACATTTTGTTATCAATGTTTGGTGTCACACCGAGCTGAGGCCCTTTTCCTCACACCTGGCTTGGCTCCTCCAGAGCCACGGGAAACCTCATGCGGCCGTCTGCACAGGCGGAGCTGAGCTCCTCATGGTGACTAAACTGAAACCGAGGCTCGACAAGCAGCACGTCTTATTTGCATAACACTGCAGGGTTAGAGGCCAAGTTGAGCAAAATCTTTATTGACTGAGAAGAGCAATCACAAATGATGATAGAATATACAACCCCACCAGCATGCCAGCGTTTTCATAGAAACTGTACAATGTGAAGGAATGTATGGCGCAGGAAGAGCTAATCAGAATCAGAAGAAACAAAAGAGCTTTACATCCATATGTTCTGGTACAGTACAAGTCGATTTCAATTTACTTACTGGTCAGCTGCGTTTTAAAACCCTTCTCCTCTCATTAAATATTAAGCACGTTTCAGTTAGTGTCACCTGACCCTTCGTTTCACTGCTTTCACTCAGGGTCACTGGGTCAGTTTTCTCTCTTTACTACCAGCGTCTGTGTGGCTGAGACCAGACACCCCCGAGGTCTCTGGCAGCAGCAGACGGTGCCTGGCTCAGCCTCCTCCACACCTGGGGTCTCCTGACTGCAGGCTGCCACTTATGAAGCAATCTAAACAAGCAAGGGGGGGCTGCTTCGTAGGGGGAATGATGAACATTAAGGCAAAGGGGAACAACAAATAAAGAAAGGGCTAAATAAGACATTTTTGTTTCTCTCTGTATGATTATAGTGAATGCTAAGGCCTCATGGCTAAAAGGAACAAGAGTGCCAAGAATCAACAATACTGATTTTCACTTGGTTTGGTAACTTTTCTCCAATTCTTCACATTCAGTCCCCTCCGATTCCAAGTTTCTCATGGGGGCAGTGAGTGTGTGCAGAGCTGTATCTGAGTAACCTGTATAAACAGTCTCTACTACAGCAGGGCTACAGGTGGTTATTAGTCAGTAGTGAGAATAAGCCCTTGATATACAGACTACCTGATAGCAGCACTGCTCGTACACACAAGGCATGCTAAATAGACATGTTTTAGACATTAGTTGATACATAAGGCAGCTTTTTTTTTTTTTTTTTTTTTTTTTTACCCTTATTCTTTTTACTCCCTTGTTAGCGTTGGCCCACACCCCCATCTGAAGGGGAGTGGGTGAATACATTTAGGGAAGGGAGGGAGGCGCTGAAGAGCAGATCTGAATGAAGGCAGGTATCGGTAATTATATCAAAAGACAGCAAGCGATTAAGTATGCAAGCAAAGGAATGCTGTAGCAAGGGTGGGGGTCGGGGTGGGGGGGCAGGTGGATGTGGTGGGGCCTTTCATGAACATAACAGCTGATTGACAGTGATGTGAATACAGTCACATTACACAACCATTGATACAATTATATAAAAAAGGCAAACAAAAGTTGATTGTACAGTTGCTTTTCCACATGTACTTCATACTGAGAGAGGAAGACACCATTCTGGAGAGGTGGACGGCAGGGTTAATCTCTTCAAGCAGCAAAAGGCTGGGGCAAAAGAAAAGTAGAGGGCTGGGTGTGAGGAAGTAAGGTGCTACATGGCACAGCTCAGTGGAGGGGGGGGGTGGTGGAGCGAGTGAGGATGGCAGGTTGGTGAAGAGGTGAGGTGGCTCGTGTGCAACCATGAGATGCTGGGCAGTTTGGGAGGTGATGGGTGGACGGATGCGGGGCGTGGGGGAGGCTGCTGCTACGGCTGATGCTACTGCTGCTGAGGAGGGAATGATGCCACGGGGTTAAGACAGCGAGGCGGGAACTAAGGCATGAGAGCATGAAATGCACAACAAAGTAAAAACAAAGAAGGCAGAGATGGTGGACGCGGGGCGGGGATGGGGATGGGGGGGGTGGTGGCTGAGGAACGCATGGGGCTGGGGGATTTTGATTCCCTTGCACCCCCTTAACAAAAGGCCTCTTTTAGTCTTTCCAGTCTTTCTTGATGTGGAGGTTCCACTCCCAGGACAGGTGGTCGTGCTTGTCGTCGTCAGTGAACTTGGATTTGATGACGTAGTTGCCGCGGGCCAGCAATCCTTTAGGGGCCTCCTCCATCGTGGTCAGGAAGTCATACTCAGCAGGACGGGGCCCGTAGCTGCCCACCATGTAGTCCGACGTATCAACTGGGAACAAATGAGAACGGTAATTACTGATCAAATGCTGGAGGGATTACTTCACATGAGGCAAACAGAAATGCTCACTCACTCTTCATTCCTTTCCTGTATGTCTGCTGCACATACTTCAGACCTGAAACGATCTCCTTGTTCACCTGAGGAGACACAAACATCGTTAAAGACGACCACAGATGCTCGGTTAATAACGAGAGTTAGATATCAGCAACAACTTCAAAGTGTCCCTGAACCTTTAGAAAAGGTTGGAAAAACATGCAAAGTGTCATGTTTGACATTTAACCTGCTTCTTTCACTGAAGAATCAGACAATTAGTCAGGACTGTGTCGCTCTTTTGACCACTTTTACTATTGCTGTCCTGATGTTACACAAAATCAATATCATGACATTAGACTGGATACTTCCTGGGATGTTCCTGTGTACTGTGATGCAGCTGAATCTGCATTCTGGATCTGCTATTATTCAGCCATTTAAAGAATGGATTCATACTACACTCATATTCCATGGAAACAGACTACGACCGTTCCTTCTGTATGTCCTGTAGCTGGAGCTACAGCAGCTCTCACCTTAAAGCTGATCTTTATTTTGTATTCGACTCCCTCCATCAGAACAAAGGCCTGCTTCTTAAAGGCCTCCAGGTCTCCTGTTACAAACCGAAGGGGAAAGGAAAGCACAGGATCAATATTCAGTCCATCATAGTCACAGTGATGCTGATAAGGATCATCAGGAGAAGTCAAACCGAACCAGTTCAATCTCTCATCTGTGCAGAAACTCCTTCCCACGTTCTCTTGAGTTGAATGTGAGCCATTAGCAACAGGAAAAACCTCCAACGCCAAGTACAAAGTACTTTACAAAGAAACTTTCAAAACATAGAAACACTGGCTGGCCAGTTATAACTCTTGTCTGCTGACAGAGAAACTGATCCACAGATTCATCCAAAACACCGTATCTATTCAACATTAACATTATTTCATGTAAAAACATCACAAATGTTTATGATCCATGTATATGTACGCACACAAAGGGTTAACAAAACCAAATAACCAAGCACGCATGTAAATGAAGCCCATCACACGTTTGATCGGCTTCTACAGGGTTTTTTGCTTTGTGTCACAGGATGTTCAAAGTGCTGAAAAAGGACTTTCAAAGTCTGTCCCTCTTCCTCCCCAGCAGCCCTTCACAGTAAGGTTAAAATGCTGCCACAGAGTCAGTCAGGTAACCAGTTGTAGGCTACAACTTATTCAGAATTTGGCAAATTAGCACCATTATGCCGAATTAGCTATTAGCAGTCCCTGTTTGCAATATACCAACAACTACCACTGGATTGATTTGATGCTGAAGTTCTGGACTTATCGTGTACACACAATCACATTCTGTTTTATTTATGTTTTACACTGCGTCCCAACTTTGGGTTGAAGTAGCATTGTTTTTTTTCTGTGATTTGGACTGAAGTGGATTCTCAGATGTTACCTCGTGACGGACAATGGAGATAATGACATAAGCCGCACTGAATCTAAAAAATCTGTGCATCATGTCTGCGTGTTACTCACTAGTTATTACTCTGAGAAGAAACAAGATATTTGATGCAAATTGCAGTGATTTGGCGCTCTGTGTTTTAAAGCACTTTAATTAGCTTCATGAACTGCAGCCTCTGCTGCTGCTGGACCTGCTGACTGTGTTAATAAGTGGGTCAAATCAGCAGCCAAACTAAATCAACTAACTTCCTGTTTTTTTAGAACACGGCATGCGCCTGTCCCTTTCACCTCATGCAGCACCTTTGCCTCCCGTCTCCCCTCTGTGGCCCCCTGCAGAGGAGCAGCTCCCAGTTTGAAAGCCTCAGTGGTTATCAGAGACTTTAAACTATTAACTATAACAATAACAAACATTGTAGAGAAATAAATGGTCCTATACATTTATACCACGGCTGACTTCTCGTCCTGTTCCACAGGCCTCTGAAATGAACCTGGCAGTCTGCTGGGTGCTGACCACCGTGTTGAGAGTCATGTTCCTGCTGAGCTCAGAATGTGTTCTCCTCTGCCCGGGGTCCTTCTCTTACACTGGTGCCTGAGCTTCAAGGCCGCAATAATCCAACATCAGACAGGTCTGACGTACAGAGGCTGCATTGATTCCTTTACTGGCAGTGAGCTCACTCACTGACTAAGTTTGTATGACTCATCCTCAGCAGGCTTTTACTGTAACTTTAAAAAGTACCTAAAGGTGCATTTCACTCACAAAACAAACAGCATCAGTCTGATCTTGTCATCAGGATGTTTCATAAATGGGCTGAAATATCTGTTTTTAACATCCAGCCATTTCAACGTTCAGTACAGAAGTTGGCTGTACACACTGAGGTATTACTTATGAGCTACACCTGTACAATCAAAGGCAATCCAATACAACAGCCCTGAAAAAATACCCTCTTATGATGTTGTGATGTGCCTGTGATGTTCCCTTCTTGTTGATGAGAACATTCACACAGACACAAACTCCCCTTTTAGCCACAGAGACTTCTCGAGAAGCACAGAAACACTTGGCGAAATTCACTTTATCTGCATCAGCTGTTGGAAGCTAGCCGCAGGCCCGCAGGAAGCGCCTACTCCTGAGGCACTCATTTATTATGACGGCCCAAGAACTGTCTGAGTGCATGTTCAGGACTGGACCATGAGGACAAACAGAAGCCTCACGCGCTCAGACTTGTGTACAGTATTGATTCAGTACAAACAAGCACTCCTCGCTACTATCAATGTTAGAACTTGGGATGAAAAATGTTAATGTTACGCATGTTTAAATATAATGTAGCTGACTTCCTGACACATAGAGCAGAGACAGAGAGGATGTCCAAAGGGCAGAAAGACATGCAGCAGGCCTTTGAAGACAGCGGTCTAACCTTTTTTTTTAATCTCCCTATCCACCTCTGCAGCTCTCTTTTCCCAACATCAATCCTAACATCACAGCCACTCGACACCTTCACAGCTTTTATCCATCCAGATCTACCCGGTTCTGAAGATAAGCACATTTCAGTCAAACTGAATGGTTACAACTCTATTTCCAGGGTGGTCAGTCACTCATTTGCACTGGGAAAGTAGGAAAATGAAGAGTGATGCAGAGAAAGGTAGACATAGGACAGAATGTTCTGGGTGGATTCAAATCTAGGCCAGCTACAGCGTCTACAAAGGCGGGGGGCTAAACTGCTAAAGAGTCACGGGGAATAATTAAAGTACATTTCTACAGTCATCAGCCAAACAGAGAAAAAGATTCCAGTCTGTGTACCTCCTCTGTACCTCTCTACCTCTGTAGGCAATCAGTGAATCCATATTCATTTACAGCATGCTCAGCACAGACTCAAACCTTCACAGACGGATCTGTAAGTACTGTTGGATGAAAATCAAAACAAGCAAAGTCAGTGCAGCGGTCAATGGGATGCTATATTTGACTGCGACAAGTATAGCAAGTGGGAGAAAGATACAGAAAAGATTTCTGTGATGAGATGATGTGTGGAGTAACACTGTTGATTATTAATGTCTGGATCAACAACAGCTGCTTATGACCTCCTCTGATGTGACACACAAGCTCCACAACGTGCCTGAACGGGGACTCACCTCGCAGGTCCAGGATCAGGGGGTTTGGGGCGGCTTCGCAGACCAGAGTCATCTGGGTCACTTGGACATTTGGAACAGCAGGATCTGAGACAGAAAACACACAGACGTCTTCAAACACACCTTCCCTGAGGTGGATGTTCTGTATGTTTGCAGACCCTTATCAAACACCTTTGACTGTGCGGTGTGTTCACCTCCATTCACCTGGTGGTGAACACACGACGCAGAGTTTTGTCCTATTAACCAGAGAAATAACATCCGGATGACAAGTGCGATCAAATACTGCATGCGTGTACGATTCATTTACAGGTATTTGTTGTGACAACACTTATGTGGAGGCATGCGGACAACTTAGACCAGAATCCAAACATTTCCAGGAGGCCTGCACATGATGCGCGTCCTGTAACAAGCAGCTGTCTGAGTGTGTGGGCTCCGGGGAGCTGGAATCAGGATGGCTCTGCTGTAGTTGGGACAGCCTCTGCATTAATTAGACTTCACCTTCTTCTCATTCACACTGAAACAGCCAATTCTCCTCACTGAGAGGCAGCAGACTGATTTATCACATGTTCAACACAGAGCCCAGAACATACTAAGTCAGGGGGTGCAATGAATGCATGTGCACTGAATTTACACACATCCCTGTGGAAGTCTGATTTATCTGACTGCATGGTAGCCCTATTGTAGTAGCATCCTTTATACAGTCACTAATTAATGTTAAATCTGACTGAATGAAGAAGTTCATGTTGTTATCTGGTCAACATGCTCACTTCATGCCAGCGTCTGTACTATTTACATCTCGTCAAAGGCTGCGTGATGACCCACATTTCACTCATGTAATATGCACATAAACCCGACCAGAAGCTTATTTATAGGCTTTAAGTCTACAGAGTCATAGAGTTCACAACAGCATCATTAATTAATGCTATCTTAACCTAATTGCGTGTCATCAGTCTATATGGAAAGGTTGTTGTTATTACCACTGCTGGCCACCAAGCAGTTATTAGTGAATCCAGTTTTACACCAACAACAACAAATCATATTTAACTCTATGTCAACCACAAATTCAGGCCAGTAGTTCACTTTAAAGGAAATCTTTGCAATTCTAATAACAGTCGCAGTATTGGTTAGAGAAACTGCAACTAGATATTTTCCTCCACACGCAGGCATGCACGCACGCACGCACGCACGCACACACACACACACACACACACACACAGCGAGCAGCAGAGCCAGTAAAATTCATTTCTGAAAATACAGCAGTGTTTTCAGCTGTTATGTCCACAGTCCCCCATTCACAGCTGGTATGTTTTAGCCACAGCATGCTCATTAGGCAAACAGCTAACTATTGTGAACACAAAATGTTGACTCAGATCACTTTTGAGGACATTACACAGACTTCGGTTAATTTTTCTGGAGACTTGCCCTGAACCTTACCTTAACCATTGACCCAGAAATCACCCATTTCACAATCGGGGACACAGCTTTAAACCCCAATTAGACTAGCCATCCCCACTTCACTGGTCTTAGTCAAATGTGCTCCTGAAAGTCAAAAACTCACGAAATGCATTACCAGTTTCAGAGACCCCGGAGCCAAGCAGGGCTTCCTTATATTTGCGTAGACTCTCATCATCCTTATCCAGATCGTGGATCTCTTTCACCGTCTTCTGGGCTGGTGGCTTGTAGTTCACTGGCTCTGGCTCCTCATTTTCGGCGGCGATGGCTGCTAGCTGCTCTGGAGTCACCTCATCCTCAGCCATGTCTGGGGACAGAGTGGGTGCGAGAGGAGGATAAACAGTGGGCGTTAATGGCCCTTTGACCGACAGAAATTAATTAAGAAAAGACACAAGCTAGGAGAGGATTCTTCCTTTAGTCTTCATGGACACTGGCCTCTTGGGGAAGAGGTTGTAAATCACGGAGACGCTCTCAACAATAAAGCAAGTCCAGCCTGTTGGATCTGAAGCTGCGGTGTGCGACTGAGGCAGTGCAGACACTGTAAGGCAGCGGCAGCAGCTGATGACCCAACTGCTGCGTGACATCATCTTAACACACTTCTGTGAAGTAGCATCACCACCAGGAGAGTTATGAATGAGGCGTCATGCATCACATGATACAAAGCCTCTCCTGGGGCCTATAGGGCCACTCACCCTTTTCCATACAATAAGCTCACAACAGTGTCCAACACACGGCTTTAAAACTCACATTATGCAGTTTGTTTCTTTCTGTTGTGGTGTAAATTCTTTGTAAAGAACAATTCGAAGTACAAGCACAAGAACAGCAGATAAGGAGGCCATTCAATTCATATCAGGAAACAAAGACTCAAGAACTCTGTTTCTTTATGGCGGGGTCATCCCTTGCTGAAGAGGTTAGCGGTGGAAGAAATGCCTCAGCTGAAACAGATCAAGCAGCCTAACAAAAGCAGGAAGAGCTCTGTTTATACCAAAAGTTTGGACATTCACGTTAAAGTAATCCCACCCACAGCACTGCACAGGCTGAATCCCTGAAGACTCAAGCAATGCAGTGAACAGAGCTGAAACTCAATCTGCCACCAATACACTAATCAATTAATAGTTTCAGTCCTTTTTCAAGCAAACATTCTACGCTTCCAGCTTCTCAAATACAAGTGTTTGCAGCTTTTCTCCATTTCATAGAACTGTGCACTTCATATCTTTGTGTTTTAGACTGAACTTGAACTATTTTCTAAACTACAAAGTTAAAATCCACACAGAATCAGCAGATTATTCAACAATGAAATGAACTGCTGGAGCCCAGATGTACAACTATTTTGATAATCCATCCATCTTTATGCCATGTTGTAAAAGAAATCACTCATACGTGACCATCTGCTGGCTTTCTTAGTCTTCGATGTTTCAGATTGTTGATCAAAGAAAACAAGCTAAATCTGGATTTTTTTATTTATTTTTTGTTACTAAAGTCTCATCTGAATTAGCAGGAAAATGACTGTTAGTTGCAGACATGCATTCAGCCATAGTGAAACATCACTGTGAGCCAGTTTTCCCTTCATCTCCCCAACAGCTCTAACCAAGTAATGCTTCAAGTTCCAGAGGTCACGATTCTCCAAAACCACAATTTGATATGACTTTGAATTTTAAGGTCAAGATATGATTTTCAATTAGATTTTTGTTTTTTGGCTTTCAGCACTGACAGCCATTGTTACACTATCGAGGCTTGACAGATCATTGGTTCTATGTAACAGTCATTTCCATTTTCAAATTCTCGTCTTTTCTTTGTTGCATGTGTCACACTCAGGCCATATGGTCAAATTTAAACAGACACTTTCACAAAGAAGGTTAAATGTCGCCACAGTGGCAACTTCCCGTCCCGTTTCTCCGCCATCTCATGGTATCTTTTTTGAAAAGTGCGGCTGCAGGCTCCTGGTGAGATATGCCAGGTCATCTTTGAAGACACACGCCAGACGCATGCAAGCAGGCAAGGGTGGAGAGGTGGAAACACTGGGAGAACCACTGATCCAGGTTTTGATTTCAACGATTGAATGTGAAAGCTCATTTTGAGCCATTATCAATTAAGAAGTGGATTTGCAACACCCCCACTATCTACTCCAGTTTATATTATTCAACGACAATGCTTTCAGCCGCCACCCTTAACCACAGTGCTACATAAACTGTGCATGTGATTGAAAACATTTTAGGTCATAATAGTAGAGCTGCACAACCAACTGTATATCGAAAATTAAGCATCCATTATTGCTGGATATTGCAAACCTGGAATGAATGGTCACCAAAAGCTGTGTTTTCTTTCTTATCTTACCATATAGAACACTCGCAATAATCCTGTCAGGCTGATTATCACTAGACGGATTCCTCCCTCTCACATGAAGTGAGAATCTCAGAGCGTGCCTCCCCTGACCTGCCCAAACTAACAGAGGAATGTCAGCAAGCAGTAAAGGCGTAAACTCTGCCAACTGAGGAGCTTCAGGCTGTAGCCATAGACATGTCTGAGCAGGGTCCAAAACATTTTCAGTGGTCTTCCTTTCTACTCCAACACTATACAGGGAGGAGGAAGCAATAACGAGCGACTAATCCAGGGCTTGGAAAACATTCTTATTATTATTCTTATGCTCAAATTTGACCTCGACTGGTTGCACTATGATCAATTATCCCTTTGTATGACAATCTCAGATACATTTTCCGATAGAAATTCCTAATAGGGTTTAGTTACGACAGGTTCCGTGGTACTTTTGGCTGATGACGGCGTAGATACGGCAGAGGATGGTTCATAAAACAATACAGTGCAGCAAAGGAGCCCAGACTCTTCTCACTGAACAATCCTTTGATCTGAAAATGTGCTCCACTGTTTTGCATAACTAAACTTGATATCCACAAGAGACAAAATCTGGATGAAGGCTGTTTGTAGTGACAGGAGAGGTGCAGGGTGGGGGAGGGGGCTTCAGACTGACTGTATTATATAACTGCTAGCACTGAACTCTCTGTCACTGTGGAGAAAAATCAAGAAGTTCATCTTCCTTTCTCTTTAGGTGGAACAAGTTCATGAACATGGCTGCAATGGCATAAAGTTGGTCTTCTCAGAGTTGTTTTCTTTGACATATGATTTTAGATTCCTGAAAGGAGGTTTGATTGCTTCATCATCCGGTTCTACTTGACCATATGTACTTAATTTCCACAGTTCCTAATAGGTTATAAGGCACAAAACTTAAGGAGTAATGTAAGAGGTCAAGTGCTGTCATGCAAAACATCAATATAAAGAAATTTCAGGATTATACTGGAATCCAGTTTGACAGGCCCACCGCACCCAGCCTTCAGCTGGCAAACTGCTGGCTGATCAGGACAGGAAGCCAGAAACTTCAACTTGACATACAGAGATGAAGAGGACATGAGTGTGACTCACTGTCTCACTCACTTCACCTCTTCTGTCTGGCCTGGCTTTCTTTGAGTCAATCTGTTTTAGTATTGAGCAATAACAAACTGCAGGGCAATGGCACTATCTCTCCAGCCTCTGTCTCACCCCACTGGCCTGACACAAAGAAAAAAAGCAATCCAGAACTATGAGGAAAATATGTAAGAACAAGAACATTTTAACGTTTTCGCATTGTGATAAATGTGCAATGTTATTTTTACCAGCACATCAATGTTACAAATCACAGCTTTTATAAATCAGTGGAACTGATTAAAGCAATGTTTCCCCAAAAGAAGTGATGATGGTTGTGGTGTTTTGTTAATGTCGCTGAATCATGTAATGCCCACCACAACTATATCAAGTCGTGATTACACAGCTACCACAGCGCTGTAACAGTAACTTCCAGTCCATGTACTGACTGATAGCTAGTCGACGGCAGCACTGCAGACTGGCATCCTTTCAGGGAGCCGGCTCCGATACCGACTCTGACAGCACACTGAAGCAAAAAATTAACGTGTCTGGGTGGTGGAATTGATTTCCACTCAACAATGGTGATCAACTTTTCTTGGCGCCGACCCTCTCATACAGGGTGGGACTGAGGAGAGAGACAAGTGGCTAGCTGCTTCTCTGGGAACAATCCAGCCAAGCTAACCGGAGCCTGTGGCTAACGCTAGCCTGACAAGTTCTCATCAGTTGATGGAGAGCAAGGGTGGAACCATAACGGTTTCAGTGATGTCCGCCGGTTATGAATGTTCTAGAAAATGTATTATTAGCTGCTCGTGAAACCGACGAGACTTACCTTTATATTAAGTGTAGTAGTGGTTTCAGGTGCTTTTGCGGTAAGTGCGTTCGTTGTTCGGAGCTCTTGTGCAAGTATGGCGAATAACAGAACGGCGCCGCCCCGTGCGTCGCCCGCGCAACACCGTTGCGGGAGATGATTTTTTTCTTAAGAAGGCGAAGTCATGACCCGCCCTACTCTGCCTCTGATTGGCTTACCCCGATATCCTTTGCCCTAATCCTAACCAATCGTTATTCCTCATGTCTAAACGTGACCAACTCAACCAATAAAGGGAAGGAATACAAGCCAATCAGAGGCAGAGTAGGGTGGGTCATACCTTCGGCATCCTGGAAAAAAAACGCACTTTCTGGTAACGGGCCCGTAAATGCTACTCGCAATTGACGTGCAGGTCCGCGCGCCACCAAAAAACACGTTTTGAGTCTTGCATATACAGTTGAGAAAATACATAATTTTACTTACAGGTTTTACAGAGTATGCGAGGGATAAACACTGGTTTCTCCTTTTATTGAGGTCATTGTTGTAAACAGCACATTTCATCACAGCTGAAGATGTCTGACCTGACTGTTACAAACATGATATTAAAAAGTGCTGTACACAGAAAAACTGGACACATTCAGAACAATTCTGTTTGGATTTCGTCATATTTGGATTTAATTCATTTTTAAAACGCAGATACAGTCACAGTGAAGAGCAATGGCACTTTCTGTCTGAGGAAGAGAAATCTCTACATAAACACTAGAGAGATGATTCAGCATAATTATTTATGTACAAAACTCTTTATGAAATATGTCCATATGTCCAGTATACAGTACCAAATGACCAAATCATAACTGCAATAGTTTTTAACATTGCATTAAAACAACATCTGTGAAACATTTACGCAATCTAAAAAAAATGTGTTGCAGTCCAAAGAAAATGATAAAGGAGGACAGGAGCTGGTGGTCTAGGAGAAAAAAAATCCTCAAAACATAAACTGCCCCAGAAAACATGGCTACAAAAATGCTGAGACATTAAGATCAACAGCACATAATGGTCCATACAATAAAAAGACTTCAAAATGCAAGTGAAATAAGGTCCAATCCATCATATTTGACCAATCGGATTAAAAAAAATAAGAAAAACAAAAGATGAGAGCAGCATCGTCTCCGAGCACTTCTAACTGGTGTCCATCTGAAACGTAAAATATGACGCAATTATTAAATGATCAATATGGTCACAATACAGAGTAAGAACCCAACGCAACAGGAGTACCCACCTTGGCATTGTAAGCATCCAGCTGGGCGTCCAGCTCCTCGGCAGACAGCTGGGGTCTGCTTCCTCTTCCTCGACCTCTGAAGCCTCCGCGGCCTCCACCTTGCCTCCTTTCGCTCTTTTCAAACCTGGGCTGTCCAAGCCTGCTGCGGTCAAAGCCTCTGTTTGAACTGCAAAAAGACCACAAAGACCAGCTGTTCACAGGCCTGTAAGGTCACCTAACCAATACGCACACACTGTGAGTGTTAGTAAAACGAGCTCAGTCTATAAATGTTTGCCCATCATCCACCTTCCAAAACTCAACAGTTCACTGCACGGCCACTCTTACACGATGTACCTTTGTATAGACGACCTGCTCTGTGTGTTGACCTCGGAGGTCACTTGCTGGATTTTCATGGGGCGACCTAAAAACACACAAATAAAAGGTTAGCAGTTTTCTTCTGAAGAGGCAACCAAGGTACAGAAATGCCACTGTAGCATCCTCACCGTCAAGTGGGACACCATTATAGTGCCTCATGGCTTTGAGAGCGTCTGCCTTATCCTCAAAGTGAACGTCTGCAGTTCCTTTACTGCGTCCAGACCGGTCATAGTGCACAGACGCTTTCCTCAGTGAGCCAAACTCTGCAAACAACTCCTGCGGAGAAAAGTAGAAACATGAGTCATGTTCGCGACACCTCCATGCCAGAAAAGTGGATCGGCTGGGTTTGAGTAAATTACCTTGATGTCTGAGTCAGAGACGCCAAAGTCCAGATTGGAAACCAGCAGTTTGCCGTTACTTTCTGTGCTTCTCTCTGGTTCTGCAGCTGGTCCTCTGTGTCCACCGGCGTGCTCCTCAAACATGTCGTGCTGCCATTTGTCTGGCAGCTCTCTGGGCTGTGAAGAGCAACGAAACAAACAATACTGCCTTCAGATTCCCCAAGTTCTGGCAAAAAGTCAAAGGGTGGACTGATCAGACACATATCACTTAACCACAAGCTCCAACATGAGTGATGAACAGAGCGATGCTTAGAAAATGTCAGGCGTGTAGGTTAGAAACAAAAGGCTTGATTAAGGTGATGATATCAGGGAAGACACATATGAGGAGTCCATCCAAAAAAGGCCCAATGGCTTTGGAGAAGATGAAGACTGTTCACGGTCTTAGAAAACTGGAGGATTTGTTGACGCACAAAACTCACCCTGGACTCCTTTGAGTCGTTTACACTGTGGTATAAACAAATGAGGATATTTCCTCCGTTTAAAAAAAACTGGATCACTTCCACGTATCTGACTCTCCTCACCTGACAACTCAAACTTCTCAAAGCGCATCTCCAGATACAAAGCGGCCATCTTGAACAAAAATCCATCCCAGTGAGCGGCCGGCCGTGGGGACTTTCTCTCAGGTAACTCAAGATTTCTAGCCTTTCCGTGGCTGCTACTAACACTAGCGTGAGTTAGAGGAAGTCCATTATCGCGTCATTTAACACCGAGCGAGAAGCCATTAAGAACACATTAAGAAACGTTCTTTCATTTCCATTTCTGTTCCCTTTCAGCTGCCTCTCTCTCATACCCGGGTGTACGGTGTGGATCTGTTGTTTCTCTCACGGTTGAAGTTACTCTGTCGACCCCGCGCCGGCCTCGAGAAACCACCGGCCCGCGCTGAACTTCCACCCTGCCTGGAAGATCCTCCTCCGCCGCTGCTGCCGCCTTTCTTATTCATCTTGATAATGTCGTCCAGAGACATATTCATTTTATCAGCCATCATGGTGGCTTGAGCTTGTAGCTAACGCTTTGAAACAAAGAACTTTCCGCGTTCAGACGCGCTTGTTTATCAGCTGCTCCCTCCGGCGGCGCGGTGGTTGAAACAAGCGGAAGTCGCGTAGTTCACAGAAGTGACGACAGCGCACAAGTCCCGCCCCTCCGTCTTAAAAAAAAACTAACTTTATTGAATAATGTAGAAGAAACATTTCATTCAACAGAGGTCTGCCTACAGAGCAGCTGATGAATAATAATAATAAAAAGGAAAATCTTATACATTAATACAAGTGAAAACATTAAAAGTACTGGTACTATACATGCAAAACAGAGCACAATGTACTCTGTACAGGGAGCAAAGAGGCATTTCATGATTATGGATGTTTCTTTTTTAATGCACGAATTTGTATTGGTGATAAAAAAAAAAGTGTTAAAAATCATTTCCCCCATAATTTAACATTATTATTATTTTTAGTAGTAGTAACAACAACAACAACAATAATAGTAATAATAATAATAATTATAATTATTATTATTATTATTAGAGTATATAATGTGTAATTACATGCTAAAAGAAAATATATAGGGAACTAGCTAATAGCTAACAGTGTCACCTCCTGTCTCGTTAAATATGGAAGCTCCCAGACAGCCACAGCTGTTTTAATCATAGCCTGATTACATGACTGACTGACGTCACTCATAGTATATATTTTTTTATCACAGTAAATTGTGAGAGTTCAACGCTGTAAAACCTGTAATACTATAATACTCTGCACAAACCTTCATCCAATAGATAGAGTCATATTGAAAAAGGGGTTTGCTATACAAAAGGTGTTACAGGGATCTTGGTGATAAGCATTTTGATGACACACTTTCTAACATGTCAACTATGGCTGATCCTAGCTGTTTTGGACCATTTAGGTGCAGAGAGGATGCTGTCTGTGCATCACAATGACAGATACTGTATGTGCGGTATACAGCACATGATAAAACTACTGAGATGACTCCAACCAATTTTTCATTTTAATACATTTTCCATTTCAGACATACATTAAACACTGAAGTAAGAACACCAAGCAAAATGTGTATTTCCCATTTTGCAACAGCGTAATTAATGTTTGTGTTCCGGCTTATCGTCTGAGCTCTTATTACATGTAAAATTCTCTGTCATATCTTGCTCTGCTTCAAGGTTAGCTAACACTAACACACATTTAAGATGCTCTCCAACAGAGAGAACAGTTGTTCTGAGTCTGAGAGCATTTTGTATGAAATGATTTTGTGCCCTGATGTTTTTATCAACTGCTTTTTCATGTAGGCTTACTTTATTATGATAGCAACTTCTAGCTAAAACGTTGCCTGCCTATTAAGATAAGCTCACAAATTGTGATGGCTGTAAAGAAAAAAACAAAACAAAACACAATATTGGGATATAGGTTCCTCTAATGGTCTCACCAGGTTACACAGCTCCATCTAGTGGACAATGAAATCATTACAGTTGCTTTAAAAGAGCGACCACGTCAAATAAAAGTATGGGTGTTAAAGTGTTATCGGATCAACATTAAATAAGGAATGATCATCGAGTGTTTGTGTGTCTGCAGACATGAGACTTTGCACACATGATACGTGCTTGTCAAATGAACTTCATCACGAATCATTTCCAAATCGTCATCTGTCTTATATGTTCAGCAAGAGTTGCTGAAGTCTTTCAGCACTTGTTTCACTGGCTTTCCAGTTCATGGCATTCCACCTGACTCTGTGATCTTAGTGCTGTTGGGTCTTAGATAAAACAGATAAATGGACAGTCTGTTTATATTTCCTCAAAATTTTGCCAGTCACCATTGTTGCAATTACACTTTTTTCATGAGTTTCTTGAATGCATATATCAATGAATCAATGAAGATTAATCCGATATTTTCTGTGCTTAATGTATGAAATGTATGAACTGATTCTCAAGATCAATGTCCAATGTCCAACGTCCCAGTCATGCGGATGCTTCAGGTGGTGACCGTTCCTTTCGTTGTTACACATATAATAACAGGTAAGCCACAGCAGGATTTCGCTCACTGTTAACCGTTACACCAGGTTACACATGTCACTGTATACACACAGTATTTGAAATGAACATACTGTGGTCATACACACTGAGGCCTGAATTGAGCCTGTATCCTTCAAGCGAGTCTACAAAACTTCTGTTGAAGACCAGCTCGTGGTGCCACCAGCGGCAGTTACGCTGGCTTCAGACAACACAAATTTCACCCAATTTTGAGATGATTTTGTTGTGGATGATGAATTACCAGCATCATGGCTGAGTGTGAACTAGAACTGGGCATCTACAGTTGGGTAGTTAGACATGCTAAATGACCTGTTTTGCAGCCTCTGGGACGCCCCATGACACCCCAGTGAAAGGTCTACCAATGACTGTACATGGAGGATGTGCTGGCTTCCCTCATGTGTACAACAATATGTTTGTATATGTGATATGTATACACTCTCTATACACTTCTAGGAAACACCATCTGTGGCTGAGGGGAGGCTCATGAAGGTGAAAAAAGTGTTATTATATAGCATAGTTTCCCAGCAAAAAAATCACAGTGCTGTTTAGATTGTGCAGCACAGGAGGTGGTTATTGACTGCTTGTAAGGTTAAGTTTAATATAGATGAAATGAGCCACAAAATCTGTTCTGCAACACACGAGAGCCCACAAAAAACTCCTCACCAGCTACAGTATGGCGTTCATACATACCTGAATACCAAAGTGTGAGTGCCACTATTTAAACGAAAGTTTTATTTTGTATTTATTTACAGTAGTAGTGGTAGTATTCCTTAGTCAGTCCAGCGTGATATTTTAATCTAGCAGCTGTGCAGCACTGCTCATACTGTATATACATTGAGTACACTGAGTTCTAGCATACATGCTGGTTTTGCTTGTTATGTTCAACCCTGGATTATGTGTTTTCGGGTTAATACTAGTACTAATGATCAAACCAGTTTCTGTTGGAAAAGGTGAGACAGAAGATGAGGAGAGTGGTATCAGTACTGTTATTTAGGTTAAGGATGTGAGTATTTCCTCTACCGCAGGACAGACAAGTCGACCAGCTCACATCACTTCCTTTATTCCTCATGCTTATATACTATAGGTCATATGTTTGCATGCTAACTGCAGTCTTGTCTGTTAGTTCAGTCACCTACACAGCAGTTACACTTGGCAGAAGGTGGGTGTGAATATTAGTTGACAACTAAACTAAGAGCTAGTTTGTGTGGTGTAACCCATTTTCAATGACCACATTGTAGAAACTTTTACATTTTAGAAATATCAAGAGTTAAACAAAGGAAATCAATATAAGAACTTATATCCTCTGCTTTCATAATGTGATGTTGTTTGTGCCTTTCACAGACTGCTGTAACACCATCATCAGTATCATATGAGACACAAAGTGTGGAGACAAGAAATGGAAGGGCAAGGACAGGAAATGACAAGGTCTAAGTCCAGGTGGTGTCTTTTTTAATTTTAGTTAAAAAACAACATTTGCAGAAAACATGGAGACATTTTAAACATTTTGCAGTCTGATACAAATGCTTATTTCCAGAAGGAATAAAGCACATTAGTAGCAGAGTGGAGCAGCAGAAATCTCATGTGCTGATCTTATTCACATCTACACTTCATACAGAGATGGGACACTCTGGCTTTTTTCCAATTTGTGTCACACCATTGACGACCTTGTTGTGCTATGCCTGGCTAGGATGCATGACAGCGAGGGCCACACCCCAGACGAGATCCAGGTCCACATTGACAGCCAGGACTCTGATGAGAAATCCTACACCCCGCTACAATCACTCTAAGAAGGTGATGCAGAGACTCTGATTTTGAGATCCTGCACAGCCCACCAAAATATGTGTCAGTCTAAGACAGCCATGACAAATAGTGTCAAATTGTTTTTTAAATGAGTAAAGTTAGATAACTTTACTCAACTTATACCAGTGCAGATGGAAAATGTAGACACCCGAAACTTGTTTCTCTTGTCTGATGTAATGAAGACAAAGGAAGGAATTAAAACAAAGAGGAGCACCACCCCTAACCCTGTTTTATGCTGTTTGTTCAGACTTGATAAAATTCATTTTTGTGGGTCCAAGGACACTCATGAGTTCAAGGAGATGAGGATGCTGTTTGGAAAACCAGAGTGTTCTAATATTTGAAAATTTGATAAAGAGTGCCAGTGAGAGAAGCCATCCTCTGCTTGTTGTTGATACAATTATTTGGAACAGTTATGTGAGGAATTACATGAGAATGTTGTTTTCTTGAAAAAATAAGAGATAAAAAAAAATCACCACCGCAGTTTTACCTGAACGATCTTTAGGGGGCAGCGTTTCACCTACAAGCATATAGCCGGCCGGAATTTCAGTAGAAGAAGAAGAAGAAGAAGGAAATTTGCCGGGATAGCTAGCTGATACATGTTGTTGACTAACATGAAACTGACCGTAACATGATTTGTGGTTTACAAGGAAGCAAAATAACTTAACTGGTGTTGGAAAGCTGAAGGGGACGTTCGGCGCTGCCTAGTAAGTTATTCAGTGTCGATGTTTTGTGTCTGGTAACACCCAGCTACAGAAGTTATCTGTCAACATTAGCTCACATGCTAACGTTAGCTGGTTTGGTTCGTATCAGTCTGTTCTTAGTGTGTTTGGTGTTTCTGGTCTTGTCAGACGCAGAGGATGAAGGTAAAGATCCGACAGTGGAACGGAGTGGCCTCTTGGTTGTGGGTGGCCAATGATGAAAACTGCGGGATCTGCAGGATGCCCTTCAATGGCTGCTGCCCAGACTGTGAGTAACCAGGCTAGTGTTAGTGCTGTGGTATGTTATGCTTTGTGTTTTGACAAATCTTTCAACATGACTGCTTCAACACTTCATCACATGTTTGAATTAAATAATTCTTTATGTCGCAGGTGTTTTATTACTACTTTTGGACTTTATATTTCGTTGGTGCATTTTAGATAAACTGGTCATTTTCAAAGAATGTAAATAATATAATTGGCCATATCCTCAACGGTTATACAAGCAGCAGTGAAAACAGATGGGCACTGTGTGGAGGCCACTATGTTAAATTATGTAGAATAAGAAGCAGTGAAAAGTTAAGTTTTATTTATTGAATTTGCAGTATTAGTGCAAATATACTGTGGATAATGACGTCATTGTCTGCAATAAACATTGTCCAGTGTACAGGTTAGTGATCATACCCTCCAGTGTTTTCTGTCCTGTACCTACTTCATCATTTATCTTTATTTGAGACACCAGCCTTTAGATATTTCCATGACTTGCTGAATGCAGTAAGCAACAGTGATACTCTCACGATGGAAAGAACTAAACACATTGACAGTAATCAAACAAAACGGTGAAGTAATTATCAATTCTGTTGCAATGCTGATAACCAGGCTAATGTCCAGAACAAAGAGAAATGCATTGCTGTGTTGTGTGGACCGAGCGTGTGTTTAGCACCTTGTATGTGAGGAAAGAATTTAGCAAGTTGTGAAGCACATCGTGAAAGTTCTTGTGAAAACTGAGCTGCAGCAATCGTAAAGTTGCACCTAGTTGACTTTCGTTTGTTGTTTTATAGGTGCAGACTTAAGGCTTTTCTGTGGTCTGGCATGTTTTTTAGAAAGAAAATAAATCGACATGTTTATAAAGCTGGTTACAGTTGATTGAATTACTCGGGAAATATAAAGCAGAACAAGTAATGATGAAGTAATAGTTGGTGATATACAGTTCAGTACACAAAGATGATTTCTAGCTTCTTTTCATCACATTAAGTACATCAGACTGTAATAGTAAAACTGGTCCAATGCAGTCGTGAAGGCCTAATCTACAGTCCTCAACAGCCAATCATATTCAGTTCAGAGTGTTGGTGGTTAGCATTCTTTTCTCAGTATTTCTTACTTACTGAGCTGTAATACTAAACTTTTCTACCTGAGTTGTAATATTAAACTTATGTTACAGGTAAAGTGCCTGGGGATGACTGCCCGCTGGTCTGGGGTCAGTGCTCCCACTGTTTCCACATGCACTGCATCTTGAAATGGCTGAACTCGCAGCAGGTTCAGCAGCAGTGCCCCATGTGCAGACAGGAGTGGAAGTTCAAAGAATGAGCCTGCTGAAGCAGCTCTGCTGTACGGCTGCAGAGAAAACACCGTCACAGAGGCCTGTTCAAGGATTTCACTTTTATATCAGCTGTAAATAGTAATGGTTTTGTATTTCTCCATCTGATGTAATGCAAAGGACATTTGGAACCAGTTGTATTCTGTTGCCAGATTTAGTATGTGATTGAATAAAAAAAAAATGCTTTGCATGGTGCATGTTGTTTCATCAGTATGGTTGATTGCCCCCGAAGCCTCTGTGGCAGCGGTTTTGAAGCATATGACCTGAATTTCAGTGTGCGGCTGACTGATTCTGACATTAATCCTCCTTGATGAGATTATCCAGGTTGTTTTGTGTTTCCAGTAATGGGCCTCAAGAGGTACTTAATAACTACTTTATATCAGAGTCCAAATCTTGCTTTGAAATGGAGATTTGATATATTTGATGAATGTGGCTCATATATCCATTCAGATGAATGTTTTGCATCTTTAAAGCTGCAATAGTTGATGTTTTTGGTCCTGTGGGGGCAGTGGAGCAAGTTGAAAACACATGCATCATTATGTTCATCGGTCAGTTACCAGCCCTCAGCTCTCTGATTGCTTTGTGTCTCTGAGGATTAAAACTGGCCTTTGCAGAGTGAACAACTTGATGAAAACAACACATTTGCCATGTAATGATAACCCCACTATAGATGCTGGATGCTAGATTTTACCTTTGAAGATGGCCACTCTTTCACATGCACCTTGCTAGTGGGTGAAATTGTGTCAGAATCCCTCAAGTCTGGTGACTTTGCATTTTGTCAGGAGCTGATATTTATGTTCACACTGATATTCATGGCAGTGCTGTGATCAGTTTCGCTCTCACTGTGCTGGGACTTAAAGGAAATGGTGGACAGACTTAAAGGCTTTGTCCGACAAACTTTATTTTAAAAAGTGTAAAAAAAAACATCATACAAACAACAAGTAGTGAGTACAGTTAGTTAAAGTGATCAGATGGCAAGAATGGAAAACAAAAAAATACTTAACTCCAACATCTGAGCAATTGCAAACTTTTGCTTGCAAGGCATTCAACACAAGCCTGTTTGGTTTTGCTAATCTTAGCTTTCAGAAAGCGAATGAGCTGAGCTAGCTGAGTTCAGCAGCCCTTTAACAGAAGCCCTCCTAATCTCAGCGATATGCCAAATAAAATCAGCAACTGCAAATCAAATGACTCATTCAGGTCGCTACCATGTAGACAGATCTGAAGCTCTTACAGGATTCAGTAAATCTGCTGGAGATCAGAGGCCAGCTCCAACCAGCAGAAGTTCACTACATTCAGGAGGCTGCCAACGGACTCCGTCAGCCCTCCCTCCACCACACATCCACAGTCCTTGACCTCCAGAGCTGAGGCAGCTCACAAAATCAGGATGCTCGACTGATGTGGCTTTTCTGTCCATCCCTGCAGAACAGCCGAGTGGCTGGGCGGTAGGTTTCAGACTTTTGTGGCTTTAAAAGCCAGATGTCCTCAGTCATTGACAGCCAGCCCAAAGAGCTCCAGCAGTTCCTTGTTGTCTGGCTCTATGAGGTCAGCTGGCTTCTCCCCGCAGTCGTTCTCCAGCTCGGGGTCGGCGCCCAGCGAGAGAAGGTAGCTGGAAGAAACACAGTACAGCCCTGCTTACTGAAAGGGGTCAAACCTTGTTGGTTCGTTACTTAGGCAAACTCAGTGTGACTTAATGCGTCAGGGAGGTCAATTGGGTGCAAGAATGCAGCAGATCCAACGGCTTCTCTTACCTCTGCGGTGTAGGAGAGCTGTGTGTGCGTGTTGGTATGCGCTTGCAAATGTGTAAACATATAATGTCAGCTGCTTCCTACTGGCTACACTTTGAGAAACACTTGAAGTGGTTGCTAAACATTAGCTGTTATAAACTTGGCTTGTGGCAGTTCAGCCATAGTTACATAGTCTGGCTTTAAACTGAAATAGAGCTTTGATTGTCTAGCAACTACTCTAGTTTGTGTCATGTAAAAAAAAAAAAAAGAGAGAAGATGCTCACCTTGCAATGTGTGGGAAGCCGTCACTGCAGGCCATGTGCAGTGGGGTCCATCCCTCCTCGTCCCTCTGGTGGATATCTGCTCCGTAGTGGACCAGCAGCTTCACACACTCCAGGTTCCCAGACAGGACGGCCTCGTGGATGGCAGCCATGCCTAATTAGAGAGGGCAGTGAGACACAGTCATTAGTTCAGCAGGAAATAATGTTTGTGATTTAATAAGCAGGGCTTGTAACTGCAGAATCGTCTCTTCGATCAGGGTGACGTCTCATGGGCTCTCACCAGAGTGGTAGATGGTGTCCAGGTTGACTCTCCTGGCTCGGATGAAACGTCCAATCCTCTCCAGCTCGCCGTGTCGCACATAGTCCTGAAAAACAATGTCATTGGGGAAGTGCACGCTGCGGACCGGCTTCAGAGAGGCAGAGCTCTTGCAGCTGACTGGGATGCCACAGTCCTGGGTGTAAGCCTTGATTCCCATGCTCTGGGACACGGGGCACTGATAGTACTTCATCCTGGTCTGACTTTGATTTTCTTAAGTTCTTGCAGGAAACAGAAGGCCAAATCCAGCAACACCCGTAGAAAGGTAAACTTTGGTTTTCCTCAAGTCGTATAAATCAGAGCCGATTTTTGTTCTCTTGCAGAAAGATCAAGCAGTGCTTCTCGGTGTGGCTCTCGTGCTGTCCAGTGTCCTCCTGTGTGTCAACAGTGGATGTGTTCCTCTGACGACCAGGCCTCCCTGTGCTCCTCTTTATACTCTCTGTTTGGCTATTTTAGGACACAACACCTCACAGATTCTGGGGCGAGATATGGAAGATGAGTAGCCCTGTGGTCAGAGCCCTCCCACTCGGCCTGTCATGAGCCTCTGAGACAGCTTGCCTCTCCAGACGTGACAGCCAGTAACCTCTGCCTCTGTTGTCGCCCACACATACCCAGATGCCTCCAACTTAAAGATAGTGGTGACATCCCAAGGGTTGAAGGAGGGGGGGTGGGGTGTGGGGGGGGGGGGGTGGTGGTGGTAGTGGTGGCTTCTAGTAAACACCAGGCAGGATAAAAGTGGTTTATTGCTGGGGTGGGTTGGTGCCAACTGCAGGGCCATGGAGGGGTGAGATGCCGTGTGCAGGCTGTCAACTATTAACTGCACTGACATAAACAGTCAGGAAAGGCTGCTGTCTTCAGTCATGTTCTATCTTAACTGCCGATGTGACACACAGGAAGGGTAATGGTCATTTGTCAAATTACTGAGTGGTTTGCATCATCCTCTTTATGACTGGTGGGAAATCGTTACTGCCACATTTAAAAAAAAAAAAATTGTTTAAAGTACCAAATGCCAAACGGTTTCTGGTACAGGCACCTCAGATGTTAACGATTGCTGCTTTTCTCGATTTTATTTTATTTTATTTAATTGTTTTGTGTTTGGTTTTCTTTTGTTGTTTTTTTTTTTACCTGCCACAACGTTGTGGCTCATACTGTTTTCACATTGTGATTCTGTGTATTTATATGTCTGTGGACACATTTTGTCAACGCGTCACAACCACGTATGATGCAGTCACAAAACTACAGATGAGTAGTTGAGATCAAAATGAAGGCGTATTGAGTACACATGTCATTATGTAGTAATGACTTCTGAGTACTACTCTGATAATGTAGTAATACTAGTTGGTACTACTGTAATAATATAGTAATGACTAGTGAGTACTCCTGTGATAATGTAGTAATGACTTCTGAGTACATGTGTCTAATATAGTAATGATTACTAGGTACTCATGTGATAATGTAGTTATGAGTACTCATGGGTCAGAATGTCAACATTTTTAAAATTTTGAATGGCGATCAGACAAAAATTCATGGTACTTTGCGCTGGTATGATGCTCAGTATTGTAGTTTAACATGTTTGCTAATTAGTACAAACACAAAGTACAGTAGAGGACGATGGGAAGGTGATGTTTTCACACTGAGATGTTCAGTTGTCTCCAATCATAACTTCACTGTTGCAGCAGCACGGCTCACATTGACTCCTGGCCCCTTTTGTCTTGGAGCAAGTTTTTAAAAGAAGTTGAGTGTAATGGCATTGTCTCCTCCAAGGTTTGTGTGTGGAATAATAGTCATAGTAATCTGACCAAACAAACAAAAGCAAAGACAAATGTATTTGTAGAATTTTGTTTATTGGCCACCATTTCACGTTTTCCACATCAATTTGGATATGATGGAATGCTTTGTTAAGTTTTCCCCACCTCTGTACAGCTGTCAAACCCATCACCTTGCTCTACTCAAGCCTCCCCTCCCTGCCAAACACACAACATACATTCATTCTCCTGTTCATGGACGACCAGAAAATATGAACCAGTCATTCAACTCAGACAGCAAGTTTTACACACACACACACACACACACACACACACACACACACACACACACACACACACACACACACACACACACACACACACACACACACACACACACACACACACACACACACACACACACACACACACACACACACACCGCTGTGGCAACAGGGGTGTTGGGTAGAGCTAAAAGGGATGCAGGAGGTACAGTATGGATGAGGGATGGGGCTGTGCAACAGAACGGTTCCCTCCCTGCTTCAGATATATCAGACACTTCTCTCAGACCAACCTGCCCAATAGACTGTACCAATCTCTGTCTGCTTTAGTAACCAATATGAATCTCTGATTAGGCATAAATGCAGTGCAACCTATCAGAACTGGCTCCAAAAAAAAACAAAACAAACAAAAAAAAAAATCCCAGGTCTGAGAGGGTGTTCAAGGGCCAACTCTGCCCCAACAGGGCCAACTTGCTACAGCTGGGCACAATGGTACATCATTAAAATGACAAGTTCTCAGTTAAAAAACAAACAAAAAAAAAACTCATAGTGAAAGCAATTAAATAAAATAGGATTTCCCCCAAAAAGTTAACCTTTGTTCCTTTGAAAGTATAGTCAGTAGCCGTGCTGAAATGAGGAGACTGACCCGAAAAATGATTTGGGAATGAAGAAATGAAAACAAAGTAGACTTCCACCCCACCGAAAGAAAATAATTGGTCTCAGCTACAGATGGGGGGCCCTTAGTGCTACACTGGACAAGCTTTGTGGGGTTTATTATAGTGAAGACACTGCAAAATAAACACATCTATAGGATGGCCCCTTGTCCCCTGAGAGATCAGTCCTTACAAAACCACCACACAAAACTCTGGTCCTCTGGATTTCTATCAGAGGGAAACGAACACTGGCACCCCCGCCCCCCCTTACCTACAATTACAGTTTACAACACTCAATTAGGTCATACCCACACTGGACAATGGCAAGGCTTTTTTTTTTAAGAGGAGGGGAGCAAATTCAAGTGGGAAACGAACATCTGAAAGCTGGATCTCAGTGCCATTTTTACATTTGGTTTAAAATACACAAGGCAAACAGCTGATGTGGAGCTTTGTACAGAAGGCATTGAGGTCTCCCATAGAGGTGGTGTGCTGTTCCACAGAGTCCGCCCAGGTGGGACAAGACCAGTCTGACCAGAAGTTGCAAGGTTGGAGATGTGGCTGGCAAAAAGGCCCCACCATGCCACTGATGGACTGATTAATTAACTGGCGGGCTGGCTAGCGGGCCGGCTGACTGACTCACTGACTGACTGACTGAGAGGCAGTTAAAGGGGAAGTATTAATGTTCACAGGACAGGGAAGGTCCACAAGGGAAGTGAAGGTGGTGATGGTGACTGGTTGGAAGGGTTGGGGCGGGACTCGTCTCCTCTCTTTCTCCTCTGCCAGCTCTTACAACTCGTCGTGTCCGTCGTCGTCCTCACCATCAGAGTCCTCATCCTGTCCTTCCTCCACATCATCCAAATCCTGTAGAGCAGAGGAGGAGAGGCTTGTTTAAAGCAAACATAGCGATGTCACATTTCTCACTATTCATATTTTTTACAAACCAAACAATGAATGGGGAAAACTATCAGCAAATTAGTCCATAATGAGAATCATCATTAGTTGCAGTCCAATACAAAGTAGTTCAGAACGAGCTCCACCTCAACCAACTCCAACAATAAAATCCTGCTTCTTCTTTAATGCACCTTCCTCACAGGGAATTAATCCTTCCCCTGAAGGAAGGTGACCTTGTGGGCAACCTGTGTACCCACAAGGCCAACATTTACATTGCTGCAGTCACATGAAAGTGCTTGTTATGAGGGGTTGTGGGCTTCCTTTCGTCAGCCGTAACATGGCTAGATATAACTGTGGAACCGTGCATCGTCTTCGCTGTCACAGGAGAGAAATAAAAGTCTCTGTTCATTATTTATACAATCACCAGCGTGTGATGTTTAGAGAAGTAGGCCTATTTCAGCAATATGCTAACAATGGCTGACCTTATTTTATTCGCCAACATAGATTTTTATCAGCAATTGGCGAGCGGTGGGTGCTAATTTTGGACCCTGCTGGCTGCTCTACACTGTTTTTTGTGGTCGCATAGGAGAGGTATAAACTCAGGCCATTGCAAGGATGCAACAAATCAAATCACTCATCACTCAGCAGAATGTGTAAACAACACTGCTTAACATATAGATGACATCTTCATTTTGCACGGCCATTCGCTCATGTCTAGTCTGGAGACAGGTGGGGCGAGTCGATGTGTCAGCTACAGAAAAGCCCCAAAGTTGACTGCAGCGCTGCACGTGCTGCTTTCATCTGGAGGCTCCAGGCAAAACCCAGTAAAGAGCTACAACAGCTGCAGATAGCTTTAGTGGACAGGATTCAACTGGAATTAGATTTCTGAGAAGGGGGTGTGGCGGCAACAGTGGAGTGGAGAGGCGCTAGGAAAGAGGATCCCCCCCAATGAGCTGTAGCACACAGGTATGGGTGAACTTGTCAAGCACCAAAAGTGAAGTGGGTCAGTCCTAAGGTCACAGGTCACAGCCTAAAATCCTAACGAGTCAGTCCTGTGATGCAAAATATGCCTGCAGAGAGCTGACTGAACTCTAAACACAGAATATCCAAATAATGTTCAGAATGATCACGCACGGGTCATTTGCAAACGAGCCCATTTCAGCAGATCATGGGGAGGTTTTTCCAGTACACTGTGGCTGTTTTCTGGTTCAAAACATTCTACTTTCTTGTAAACAGCAACTTAAGTGCAACAGTTTCGGGAATAAACATTCCCTCAACAACATGGAACAATACACAAAACACCTCTAACGCCACAGCGTAGCAGCTGTTGTTGTTTTCCCTCATTTAGTACTGCCTCTTAGATATGAATATGTCCTCTCTGGTGTTAGGTTAGGTACACAAACAAAACAATACATACCCACACATCCACAGTCATAACGCAGTGCAGCAGAGCACTGCATACACAGATTTTTGTGTTAGCATACTGTTTCTTTTATGTGATCTACAAAGGCAAATGCAAGGGGAGCCGCTCCATCAAGATGAACAGATTATTAGTTTGGTTTCATTCAAAGCTCAGAGAGCCTGAGGTTTAAAAAACAAAAACAAAAAAGACTTTTTTCTGCACAGCTTCTTCTCATGAGGCTACACCTGTGCTGTAGTGTGAATGCAGCTCTCAGGTGAGATGATCTTACCTCTGTGTCCAGGTCGTCCTCATCGTCTCCTGCAGGGGCACCGCCGTCCTTACCACCGCTCTCCAGGAACTTGGTGAAACCTTCAAGTGTTCTCTCCCCGTTGTAATCAATCACCTGTAGATCAGACATTATTTTGGATTTTTACTTCATTTTAATGTATGTTGTTGATTCTGTCTTATCCCCACACACAAAAAGTTTAGAAAATGCAAGCACGAATGTTCGTAATAAAACACAAAAACATCACTGAGCCTTTGACACCTGACTACAGCATTTAAAAGCAGCTAATAAATTTTGGCACCCTGTCTTCAAATGGTGCCAATAGGTTGTCCACAGGGGACGCGTGAGCGGTGAAACAGCAACAAGCCAGTGGGGTGATTGCTAAAATAAGGCTGCACATGAAAAGGACAATCAGAGGACATCTGCAAAACAACCAATTCAATTCTTAGTTATTTAATCCAGCCTTAACGACCTGCTTCGCAAACCCTCATGGCTGCCACTGCAGCTCCATCCTTTCTTAGCCTTCTCCCAGGTCTTCTGCATGCTTCATCTAACTGGGGTCATGGGCTAATCCTTAGATTTAGCATGGGGTGGCCCCAGTATATAACACTCATTTAAGATTGCCTGGCACGTGAAGGCCGGGTCAATAAAGGAGCGCTGAGCAGAGAGGCAGGTGCAGGCTGAGCAGAGAGTCTCAATATGAGTGAAGACATCAAGCAGGAATCTTTAAGAACCAAACACCAACAAAATGGTGCAAAAAAACTTACAAGGCCAGCAAGCTCAGGTTTCTGCACATGGTTAACACTGCTAAATCAAGAGGCACTAATGTTACTTGGGAGGCCAGCACAGCAAAGATTTTGGATCCAAATAACTACCCAGATCACTGTAACTCACAACTGCAAGAGCATGTAATGAATAAGAGGCTGAATCCAATTATTAGGGGGGAGAAGGGATGGAAGGATCATATATCAGTCAACACAAATGAAGATCTTCAAGATAAAAGCGGCGATACCAACCAAACATTTAATCTCTCTCTGCCTGTGGATCAAACACAACAATAGAGCACGCTGTCTAGAATGTTCTACTCACTTTGCGCTCATCTCCTGCAGGAAAGAACTTCAGAGTGGGGAAGCTGTGGACTTTGACTGCCTCAATCTCATTGGCTGTGGAGTCCATCTTAGCCACAATGACATCATTGCTGTCCTTATACTTCTCTCCCAGTTTCTCCCAGATGGGAGCCAGCTGCTTGCAGTGTCCACACCAAGGTGCATCTGGAAGACCACAAAAAAAAAAAAAAAAATCAAATTGAATAAAATCTGCGTGAAAGTTTAGTGTTTAATCTTCACAGACAAAATACAGAGTTCACTTAGATATTGACCAGTGAACACACTTAGATGAACAATCATGTCATGTGTTTTCTTTTATTCCATTAAATTGGGCTGGGTCAATAGGGTCTGGGCAAGGCTGGGTGTTTGATTTCTGTAATGCATAGCTGGAAGCAGGCGAACATGCACTGAACGTGTCACGTGCAGCCTCAGCTCCCCTTCAACTGGCTTCCCCGCCGTGCACGATGGGCCAAGAGCCACATTTGACAGCCAGTGATGGAAAATTCCTCCAAAAATAGTGCAAATTTGAATTTGGTTTGTTATAATAAGAATCCAGCTGCTATATTTAACCGGATCTTTTCAACCTCAGTGTCTGGTAACAAATTAATTTGTGGAGCAGACTGAGAGGGTATGAGTGAACCCCTAGCATCAACTCTTAACCATTTGAAAAGGGCTTAGCACGGATAGAGTAAGGATGGGCGAGATTTTCAGTTTCAAACACTGAAACTAGAGGCTACCTCAACAGATTATGCACCAGTATGATTTATGCAGGTAAACTGGAAACGTCTGCTGACAAAAGGAGCTCTTACAGAATTCCACGAAGACGTTCTTAGAGGAATCAAAGGCGACCTCCTCAAAGTTCTTTCCAACCAAAACCTTGACAGGGGTTTTGTCCCAGTCTTTAGGGATGTCCTGGCTCATGAGGTGGGGCTGTGAGACAACAAGTGAACACAAAAATACACTTCAGTAACTATCATTCAACACAAACGTCTCCATCAAAATGCATGACGCTTAATAAATCAAATCCTAGTATTATTGTGGAAGTATATCTACAACATCCCTCACCTTGAGTTTGCCCTCAGTGAACAGTGTGCAGAAACTGGTGATGCTCTCTGCTGTGATGGCGTCGCTCTCTGGCTTGTACTTGGTCATCTCGTCCTCCAGGGTGATGAGGCGGATGGCGGGGCACTCCTCTTTCTTCAGGCCGAAGAATTCCAGGATGCGCTGGTTGTCGTCCACGTCGCTGTCGATGAAAATGAACAGGATCTGGACAGGGAAGATGGAAGAGGTCAATACTTGATTTGGCCTCAAGATTCAAAATATCCTGGCAGAATACAGAATGCTCATCAGTCAAATGTGACAGGAAAAGGGAATGTGCATTTTTAAAGCCTGGCTGGTGTTTTAAGAGTTCATCTACCTGGCCCTTGAATCCCTCTGCGGCTTTCTTGAACTGGTCCATTTTGTCCTGGAAGTCTGAAGCAGCTTTGGGCAGAAACATGAGGATGTGGGACTTGATGTCTCCACCGAAGATTTTAGGGGCGGTCTGCACAAAACAAATATAAGAGTTTGACATGTGGGGATCACACTTGGACTTGTATGGTTTCTCGTTGTGGATAGCAGTGCTGAGTTTTAATAAGAGACATAATGGTCACGATGGTGCGCATGGCTCCAGTTACTACCTGCTCAGTGAACTCAATGACCAAAGGCAGTTGGTTAGCCTTGACAAAAGCCAGGAGTTTTTCTTTGGTCAGCTCTCCATCAAAGGTATTGCGTCCTTCATCAAACTGCAAAGGAAACATGTAAACATTAGATACAAATATTCTCCAGCCGTCTAGTCTGCCTGTGAACACCACACATAGATTTACCGGACAAGCTTTAAAATCCCCTGGGAACCCCCAGCTGACAGAGAGCCAGCAGCCCCAGTGTACTTTTATTAAGTGTTAAGAATATCAGTGGTGCAGCTGTGGCAAGCAGCCCTTACTGGCATACAATAGGAAAAAGGACATTTGGCCAGTGGCATGCCGCCAGCCCTGCGGCCACTGACCAAGGCTGTGAAACTTAAACCTAAGACCCTGTTGCAATAAACAAGTGAAAGACCCCAGCTGTTTATTATAGACTGAGCCCCTGCTTGGAGAGGGTTTGCCTAACTGTAGGCAATGAGCCCACATGTCAGCGGTGTTTGTCCCAGGGTAAAGTTACCAACACACAGCGAGCAGTGGAAGGGGCCTTGGTCCATGTGCCAAAATGAAAGACGATCATCCATAACTCAAAACGACTGAGATATGTAGAGTTTGTTGTTTCTTGCTGAAGCAACTCTGGCTATATGAAATCATTTCATTAGTGATCTTCTGTGACAGCCAGCAGGAGGCGTGACTTCAACACATACTGAAATTATCACAATTTTATAAACAACACATACCATCTAAAACAATCTGTGTGAAACAGCTGACGAATGGACTAAAATTACACAGCACCTCAGAGCAGTCCAAAGCGCTTTACAAAGCCTCACATGCTGCTGTGTATCTGACTTGCACGTTAGGAGTCAGAGGGGGTTCAGTGTCTTGTCAGTGACTGAATCATCAACACTATGAGTGACTAAATACACATTTCAATGTTTAAATGTAATAACATTAATAACAATAATAATTTGAAAATATTTTACATTTTTTATTTTCTGTTTTGATGCTTTTGAAGATTCATATTGTAATATATATTTCACCATACTGACATCCCATTACCTTGAAGTTGATATGGCAGACTGGTTAAACAGTCGTTTATTTGCACATCCAGCAGATATGGAGCAACATTAGCTCTGCTGATGGTGCTGAGCTTTTCACTGGAAGAAACTGACTGTTGCAGCCAAAAATGGTGCTACAAGAGCTGTGACAGTGAACCAAAATAGTAAAGTTGCTGGCTGGACAGTTAAACAATGAGCTGAAACTCTCAATAAGCACACACTCGGGATAATTGTAAAAGCTGTAGATGTAAGTTTTATCAGCCCTTTCATACTGTCACACTGTCTTCACACTGTTATTTAATCCTTTGTTTCAATTCCATCAGTCACCACTTGCATTTAAGAAGTTGGTTATTAGTTGGAAACCTTTGATCCTCCTTTATAAACACTAGGAGATGTGGTCATATTTCAGCAGACGCCTGCTCCCTGTGAGCATGAGCCCAGAATGGCCAAAGGAAATGCAGAAAGAGAGAACTAGCAAACACCCTCACATTACTCATTTATTTTTACTGACAGACACACTGGACCTTGATCTAATTTGACAAATCGACATACCAACTGAGATACGGTTTTGCTGATAAGAAAGCTTAAAGATCTGTTGTAATCAATAAGTGGTATACAAGACAAGCATCAGCTCTGTAAGGGGAAAAAATCCCATCTTGGTTAAATTTCAATGAGCTACAACACACAGGAAGAAGGACATATGGCCTATTCAGGCTAGACGGGGAGCACATTCATTCATCCTCTGCTCATAGCCAATGGGGCTGCTGGAAAGACATGCCATCACCTAATACAGCTCTTTACCATTCGTCACCATTAGCTCGACACACTGAGGCCATTAACCTGGTGGGTCAAGCAATGGGCCCAAAGGCAGGCACATGTCAGACGAGCTGAGATTAGCAAAGGAGAGCGGATACTGTGAGGCCTTCAGCGTCACATTACCAAGACGTAGATCAAAAACACTGGGATGTCTTCAGCAGCTTGTCTGCAAATGCTTACGTATGAGAGTGTGGTTCACAACCTGAGGCAATGCCACTGATAATCTATTTAAAATATATTTTGATTACACCTGGGACAACAAACAACGACATGCTTGAATATACACTGATGTAATATATGTGTGCTCTCTGGACTTAATGTGTCTCTAGAACATTTGGATAAATCATTATGGAGCAGCAAGGAAATAAACTTTGAACATGAAGTCACCTTCTTGAAGAGGACAACACTGTCCTTGGACACTTCAAACTTGGAGTAAACGGCATCGTCCGAGGTGATGGCGAAGGGAATGTCATCGATGGCTTCGGCTGCTTTTTCAAAGGCCTTGGCGTCAGCGGAGCTGGTGTCCTGCAGACACATGAAGACACATCAAGACAAAGCTCTGTGGTCCCCAATGATTAAAATGTCTTTTTTGTCCTTGAGAGATCAAAACCATACCTTAAAGAAACCGATGACGGCGACCTCATTGTCAGCTATCAGAGACTCTGCCTCAGTGACTCCAGCCAGGGTAGCGACGGCTGGGCCTGTGCGCTTCTTCAGCCAACTGACAATGTCATCTGCCTGCCTGCCAGCTGCAGACAACAAAACACAATAACTCTATGACTCTGTGAATACACAGACATCATAAGCTGTGTGCAATCAGCTATCAGGCTTTGTGCATATTAGAAAGTCAAAAGTAAGAGTGACTGCAACTTCAACACTATGGTGCCTCAGGGGAGCAAATGCATGAATGAATTTGCATTTCCTCTGCTACTGTCAAACTAACGACACACAAGGCACAGAGATACACCCTTCATAAACTTCCTAATGCGAAAAGATTTTTGAAAGCGGTAACCTGACGGCAAAAACAGACGACTGGTTTTTCCCCAGGTTTTTCTGAAACCTCTAACTAACAGCTCTTACAACTTCAGATGACAATACAGAAGTGGCTCACTCATTTTCAGTTTCAAAGCCAAGCATCAAGTTGCATGATATTTAAGTATCACACAAAAATAAAAATCATCATACCAGCTTCACAAGGCTGCAAAAATATGTTTATCCTTCTTTGGAGTAAGGCTGAAAGACTGCAATTAAACTGGACTTAAGACAGACCTGGCTGTCAGACTGAAACAGTGATGCAACACAGTAGCAATTTCACTGAGAAGCACATGGCAATGAAGTGATACAGCAGTCGTTTTGGTGCAGTGTTGTGAGGTCTCAGGCAGCGCGTGGGAGATGGGTGTTTCTAGACTCGAGTCAGAGTAGTAATTTCCACCTACAAACCTTCCCAACATACTTTCCCCACCCTTCTATACTGAGCCAGCAGAGAGGAGACGACGTGAGGAACTGCATATATCTGTACCGGCTCAGAGCTAGCATGGGCCGAACGTGCAGGGGAGGCACGGCCCACATTTTGTCTCAGTCATGCTGCTGGAAGCTGGTTGGCTGACCTCCTGTTTATGCTGCAGATCATATTACCAGGATGAAGAAAGTGAACAGGGCTTGCTGATGGTTGTCAGATCTGATTTATTTTGCCATCTATGAAGCACTGCCTTCTGGAGTAATATTCACTCACTTCACTATGTTACTCAGGATTACATCATTTTGTGGAAAACAAAATTAATTCATGGAGGTGCACTGTACAGAGAAAAGCCAGGTTGAATAGCAGAGAAAAAGAACATTATATGATGTAATTAAGGAGCATAAGAACATCATAACGTCACTCTTAATTAATAACACACTTGTCTGCAGTACTGTGTATAAATGGAGCTAATTTCCCATGACTCTAACTTTTAAGTAATCCCTATCTCATGCAAGCACATCAGTTTGGATGAAAATCAGAATGAATGCTCACCAGAGTACTCTTTGGGAGACTCCTTCTCTCCACCCTTGAAGAACTTGATGGTGGGGTATCCCCGGACGCCATACTCTTGGGCCAGTTCGGTCTCCTCTGTGGCGTCCACCTTACCCAGGCGGACCTCTGAGCCCTCGGCCTTCAGCATGCCAGCGGCCTTGGCGTACTCTGGAGCCAGGGCCTTGCAGTGACCACACCATGGGGCATCTGCAAGAGTGTCAGGAGGAAATTTAGCAGGGCACACACAGAGGACTTCATCTGTGTTGATATGTCAACCTGATCACAGGGGTTGATAATTTGTGGCCCAAAAAATTCTTTAGGATGAATGAAGTTCTATCTTCTCTTATAATATTGCTGGAAAACAAAAGCAGGAAAAGAAAAAAAACATGGCAAAGATGCAGGTGCAACAAGCTACTGTCAGAATACACTGGCATTAAACGAGTATCTAGTTGCTTTATTGATGAGCCAATCCACAAAATTAACTACAAACCCTGTCTATAAATGACTAATTGTTCACAAAACATTCCCTTTATTAAATTGCATTTCATTGTAACTTAGATATCATTAGGTTTTGGACTGTTGCTCATAAAAAACAAGCAGCTTGAAGGTGTCAGCTTGGGCTGTGGTAATTACTAATGATGAAAGTAACTAAATGAAGGCCCTATATTGATAGGATTCAGGATAACTTTTGGTGTAGTGAGTTTGCATCCTTTTTTAAAGGAGTACTTTGACAGAGACCTGTAATACCTACTGTGGTTTCATGTTTTATTTGTAAGTCATGGTTTCCAATTGCACCTGTAAAAGTCTGGACACAAACTCCAAACAGATAATAGGCCTCGTCGGGATTGACACGTCATATAAAATGCCCTGCATTGCATCATCTTCAGTTCTTGAAAAAGTACAAAACTTCCTTGTTCAGGACAGTCAACATAAACGCACAGATGAACTTTTGTTAAGTACACGTCAACCTAGCTCCACATCGCAACTAAGATCCCGCCCACCTGAGACATACGTGGTCAAACAAAGCCTTCATCCCACCCATCCCGAGCTCATTGGAGAGTCTTCCCCACGGCCACTTCTGACTGGTCCGCTGGATTGTCACACAATATGAGAGCAGGTCAACAAGCTGACAAAAGTGTAGCGGGATGGGCCTGCAGGCTATGAAGAAGTGGCTCACTAGAGCCTGCGGTGCGACACGAAAACTAATCCAAGAAAAAGAAATAAATTACTTACAGGCAAGGACTGAATTAAAATAAATAAAACGTCTGGGCTTCACGAAAACTGAAACTCACTGTATGAAACCATAGCAGGCAATCGAAAGTTAATAACCCCGCACTTAAGTGAGTCACCTCGTTAAGTTACTGTTTTCGCTTCTGGGTACAAGTGTGTTATTACAGCGTTATGCTAGCACTAACGGTAATTTCTCAAAATGCAAGATGATGAGCTGCTATTAGCTACCTTACCCATAACAATCTGAAGCTTTAGCTAACTTAAAGCGAGAACATAGCGAAACCGGAGTTGCAATACGATTAACATGAGTGACAAACACCAGTTGGGGTAGATGTCTCATCCTCTCAACCATGAACATTTGGAGGATAGTCGTGCTAGCTTACGGTAGTCAAATGTAATGGGAAATATTCTGACAAAGAGAAAACGCAGGCTGATAAACAATAGCCGGTCCATTTTTCTGAACTACTACGGTGAAATAGCTGGTGGGCAACTAGGTGACACAGATTCACGCCTGGTTGGAAAATGGATGAAGACACGACAGAGAGAGCCACTACGAGCGGCAACTTGTCAGAAGTGTCAAAGTTTCATGCTAACATTAAGCCATGCTTAATTAAGCTAGCTAGCCGGGCAATCGGTGAGCCTGCTGAAGACAGCTAGCTTTAGCTGGTGAGGTTTGTGTAGCTTTTGATACTTACAAAATTCAACCAGGAGGTTCGGGTGAGCCTCGAGAGCCTCGTCGAAGTTACTTTTCTTCAGCACCAGGACATCTTCTTCCTCAGCGATCTCAGCCCGGCTGGCCACAGCCAGTGTACATAGGAGCAAAAACTTCAACATAGTTGCCGTCGAGTATTCTTCCGGACAGGAGACGAGCGCTGCACACACGGTTAGCTGCGGTTTAGGTCGGAAACTGCTTTCAGTTTTCGTCTTTTTTTTCTTGTTTAAGGCTGGGAGAGTAGCTGGTATTTTGTGTGTACCGCTACTAACGTGGCATTGCACGCAAAACCGGAGGGGTCAGCCGTACTGCGCATGCGTATTTATGAGGCAGAAAGCAGTTCGTGTTGAAATGTGACTGGACCGCAGCGGAGTGCACCTGGAAGTGAATGAGCCGCGCGCCCCGCTCTCAGCTGGCATTCCTCCACATCAGCCCTGACTGATAACACACGGCAGGCACGGAAACCCGCGCGGACTTATGAGTTATTAAGCACCCAGCCCTCTGATATCAACTCTTATTCATATCTGAACGCAGTTGCAGTCACATTTGTGGCCACATCGTGATGTATTATTTTCGTTTATCCTAATGGACAAAAATTATATTCAGTACGTGAAATAAGCAAATCATGTTGCGACTTGAGTACCTCTGGCTTTATTTATTATGGAGTAAGAAATTGATGCAACTATTGGGGGGGGGGGGGGGGGGGGGGGGGTAGAGGTGTTGTGTTTGCAGAGGGGACAGGTCAAAGTCTGAATGATTAGTAACACACTGTAGTCACATGGTGTTTGACTAACAACTCTAATACATTTATCTTATTTTAGTTTTTTCTGAACTGCTTTTGTGTTCCCTTACAATATATTTTTTTTTGTATTCATCCTGATCCACAGGAACAATGAGTGTGTTGGTCCAGTCCAGTTATAATATACTGCTAGTTTAGGTGAACACTGCAGATACGGCGGAAAGAAGAAATATTGTGACACTTTCCAGGATGTATATATTGCTCACTGGTCCTGGTCAGCTGGACTCTGACAGTATACAGCCACTGGCTGTGAGCACGGCTGCAGCTGCTCCACCTGGCTCTGCTGGCTGAATATGTGGAAATGGTTAGTGCTCAGGCTGCGGCTGCATTTGTGGTTGTATCTCTTAAGCTTTGTATATCTAACAGTACTGTGACTACTCTTTACTGCTCCCACTGACATGAGCCAAGAAAGCCTCACTTAGGCACAAGGGATTTAAACATGTGGTGCCTTGATCAAATAAGATATAAGTGTTACCAATACACCACAGGAGTTCAGGATCACAGCTGCTTCAATGCAACACTCAGCCAAGGTAACCATGCTCATTTATTGCACACATACACAACCCCTGCAAAGCACAGCGATGGCTGCAGTCATAATCGGCAACATCTGTCTCAGTCAGCATCAGCAGCAGTTGGTGAGAGAGCTGGGTCAACTAGCATTAGTTATGTTAGTTCAGTTATCTATTCAGCTGAATTGATGTAGATTTGACCTGTGAGAGTGCACCCACTTGTGTTGTGGTCACCAGTGGAGATCTACTACACATTACATAATACTATATTATAATACAGCTCAGCCTTCTGCTATGGATGAGAGGAAAGGCAGAATGTATCGTGAAGTAATACAAAATATTGCAAGGGAAAGTGAAACCTTATGCGGGGTAACATGAAGTATTGCAAGGTAATGCAAAAGCAAAAAACTGAGGGAACACAAACATATTTCAGTGTGAATTATTATGAGGAAATACAAAGTATTGTGAGGTAACACAAACGTTTTTCAGCCAACCTGACCTTTCGGGGTAGCTGCAGGTGGTGTCATAGATTGTAGTTTTATTTGTCTTTTGAGAGACATCCTTAAAATGGATGGATTGATTTTATTTTATTTTATTTGTTTAATTATTATTATTATTTTGGAGGGCTCAAAGTAGCTTTAGAAATAATTGAATTAAATTTTATTTATAT